>NW_027151412.1:0-31736 GCF_019968955.1 Porospora cf. gigantea A | reverse complement strand
AGTCTGAAAGGGTTGTGAAGGTTCCCAAGTACGTCGAGAGACTTGTCGAGGAGGACGAACTTTTCGAGAGCGAACGTCTGGTGAAGGTTCCCAAGTTCGTCGAACATCTTGTGGAAGAGGAGGAGCTGTTTGAGAGCCAACGTCTGGTGAAGGTTCCTAAGTTCACTGAGCACTTGGTGGAAGAGGAGGAGATATTTGAGTCTGAGAGGGTCGTCAAGATCCCGAAGTATGTCGAGAACGTCATCGAGAACGTTATCGAAACCAGACCTGAGACTCAGAGCGAGGTGACCGAGGTCGAGGACGTCTTGGAAACGGTCACTGTCATGTCTGACTTGGAGCCGCAAGTTTTCGATAACTTAATGGACGAGGTAAAATCCAACATCGATGTCACACTATCCACAAGAGCCTCCACAATACCGGTAGAGGTCTCCACCGCCAGAAGTCAGTTCATCCAAGAAACGATCTTTGAGGAGGAGTACAGTGAGGAGCCAGTCTACGCTGGCGGCGACTTGCCTTGGTTCGGGAAGTGAGTGCAGTTCGGAATCGGTGATGCAGCGCCCACTCTTCTGAGCACCACAACCAGACCCTTCACCGGAACATTCCCATTCCGATAGAGCATGCTCAGACCCTCGAGTTCCGCGTACCTCAAATCCGCCCTGTTTACCGAAAGGTTGACCTACCTGTTTTCGCCCCTCGTTACAAGGATGTGGCCGTGCCGGCGGATGTTTTGGGCCCTGCGACGAGTTTCCGACTCACTTCTATGCGGTCCCATCTGAAAACGCTCACGGAGACAGGCACCACTCTAAACCCGCAGAGCTACGAGGAGCTTTCTAATGTGTTGTCGGGACTGCAGCAAGAGCTAAACTTCCCAACCTGCTTGGAGGAGTATGAAGATCTCTGGGCCGCAGACGTGGCGGCAGCGTCGGTGAAGTACGGCACTGTGAAGATTGTACCTGAGCGTCGGCGTGACAAGCAGCAACAAGTGACAAGTTTGGATGGACAACAAAGAAGAAGTCAGTGAAAGTCAACACGCGTCCATGTTGGATAAACAGGCGGTCTGCTCATTTGCAGTGGCTCGGATCCTATTGGCTGCGACGCTCACAAGGGTGTGTGAGCGAGTCCCGGCACCAAAAGTGTTCTCTAGGGCGTCCATGTACTCATTTATGCGGTTTAGTACGAAGTCTCCGGTGATGGGGGAAAGGTCGAACATCAGATCGCTACTGTCTGCGAATGACGTGTCGACAGAATAGCGCGAGCCCTGCAGTGTTGGAATCCCGCCTAGGAGAGTACGCAGCTTTGTGACGTCTTCGGAGTCAGGAACAGGCAGGGACGCTGGATCAGGAACCGACACGACGCTCTCGCTTTCCGAGTCCTCATGCTGGAGGAGAACGTCGTTGCTCTCGTCCTCGGAGGAGACGCTGGTGGAAGGCGAGGTGGCACGCGATTCACGAGGTGTGGAGGGGGAGAGAACTTCGCTGCGACCTACTTCCTCAATGCCTTTGTGTGTCTTTCGGATTACCTTGTTGGGGCCATCAGGGACGATGACGTTGGTTTTGAAGTACTTTTCCTGATCGTGCTTCCGTCTATCGCGCAGGAATCCGGGCGCCAACTCACTACTGTTCATGCGAACCAACTCCGATACTCGAAGTTGGCTGGAGAGAATTTTGCTTCGGAGTTCCGCGTTGTCTTCTCGTCGGAGGTTCTGTAGCAGTGCAACGCGATCGCCGGTTGCAGCTTGGACGTCATCTAGTGCGTTCACAATGCGGACCGCCAACGTCTCAGCGCCGTCGGGGCCACGGTAGGCCTCATCGACGTCAGTGACCAAGACCTGCTGTAGACCCTTGGCAAATATGCCGCTGAGTTGTGATAGGAGGCGGTCATTGCGGCGCTGAGGCGGCCGATCCAGAGGAAACCCTAATTCAGAGTCGGGAGATTTGTCGTCGTGTTTGCGTTTCTTTAGAGGAGGGTCCTCTGGAAGCTCCATGTCCTCGGGGTCTTCATCTATCTCATCCGGCTCGTAGGAGTCGTCACTGAAGTCTTCCGTTCGTTGCCGCTTCCTAGCGGCGCGTCGTACACTACTCCGTTGAACCGCACTCCGCTGTCCAAAGGCTGCGATGTCACCAAAAGTGACGCGAGCCACGATGCCCCTCTTCTCCAGTTCAATAGGGCCTAGGATCGACTTCGATATGCCGAGATTCTTGCAGTCCTGACAGTTGGTTAGCATACTGAACTCGCCACCAGTCAAGCTGAAGTTCACGTCCCACTCGCCACCTGGAGTGGGATAGAGGAACCCACAGAGACGGCACGCGTACGCCAGACGTTCAGGCGTGGGGAACCGTGGGAGCCAGCGCGGAAGTGAGTCCATGTCGGTGTCTGACAGTTTTCGAGGATCGAAACCGCGGGCTTCACACCAAGTGAGGTACTCGGAGTTGGGTTCTAAAAAGTTCCTCTGTAAGGGGGGTGACAGCTTTTTAGTGGTGCAGTCGTAGGAAGTGCGGTAGTAGAAGTTCTCAGGCAACGCTTTCTGGTCGTCGTCCAGATTTTTCCATGCCTCAAGGCCAATCACGTGTGCTATTCCAACGATATCCTTGGCCCGTTTCCACTCGCCGACCCCGCCAACCAAACCGACGACTTCGCGGGGCGCGGTGGCCTGCTCGAATTCCTCAAGGAGGTTCAAGTGAACGCTCTGGTTCTCTGATTTAGCCTCGTTAACGAGTTCGCTTGGCCGCAGAAACCACTCCAATAGCACCCAGTCCTCCGATGTGTCGTCGTCTTCCATTGATCGCTCCACTGCGGTTACCGTGGCTACCCACGTGTCGTCGGCGCAAACGCAGCGCACTGCGCTGCCCACGGAAATTGCTCCACCTGGAATCTCGAGTGACTGGAGAGGTTGTCTGTAAGACAGGCTCCTGGTGACCACCATGGCAGTCAAATGCGGATTTTTCATGTAACTGCACCTAACAGGGTACTCGCCGCACTTGGCCCGCTGGTCTACTTGCCCAAACTGCAAGGCGTCCAAATACTCCAAGATACTTTGAAATCCTCTGATCTAATCGACCTCGAAGCGCATCGCGCTATGGTCGTGCTCGGATTGGATGAGGTGGAGGAGCTCATTGCCTACAGCGAGCATATAGCACAACTGTCGCGGTTAAGAGAGGAGCGGTTGACACGTCGTAAGGACGACAACGAGTTTACTGGTGCCGGATTGAATGACGACGTTGGAGGCCCACCTGATTACCAAGCCGGTGTCATCGACACAATTCGGGATCACTACAGAGAATCACTACCCTCTGACCCAAAACAACTTCTTGAGTACTTGGAGAAAAAGCCGGCTGGGCTGAACAACGATCCAAACTTCTTGTGGGTCGTGCAGCAACGACTTAAAGGGAATGTAGAGGGTTTGCGGCGGTTGGAGTCTCTGAAAGGAAAGGCTGTGGACGCCGAAAAGAAGCTTGATGAACAACTTGCTGAGGAGCAGTTGAAGCAACAGCAAGCGGCAAAACAAGAGGCAAAACAAAGGAAGCGACCTCCTCTGTTTGGGCAACAAAGGGTCAACGGATTCAGAGGGTTTAGACAATAACTATGTCAATTTATTTCAGTTAGCTGACGTCGTATTTGAAGTCACCGCAACACTCGCAATGGTCATGACCACACGAATGAAATCTAGGATGGCATCCAGCTCGCCAGTTCCTCCGAGTATGAGCGCCGCGAGCACAATCAACAGCAACGCTACACCGCAGATGAAGGCGAGTGTGACATTCGACAGCTTACACGACCTCTTGAATTCGTGGTGATTGAGGGACTCCAGGTGATCGTCGTATGGGCCGCGGCGTGTGGGTGGGAACCCGGTTAGGTGTCGCCAGTGATGGATATCTTCGCCAACTACATTCGTGAACCATGCAGGGAGATCAGTAGCGTCAGGTGCGAGGAATTCTTTTCCCAAATCGGTCTTCGGTTGTTCCACGACATCTTGGTCATTCTCTGCCGAGACACCTGCACCTCCTTGGCTGGGGACAGCTGGGACTGTCTTGGCTAGTAAGCTCCAGCCACAACCTTCGGGTTCCTCGTTAGGGAATATCGATTTGCTGTTGTCAGCTAAACGATTCTTCTGGGGCTTGAACGTTGAGAATCCCCACATCTGATCCGCCGCCGGAGCACCATAGAAGCTGCGGGGAAGCGTAAGATGGACATTATCACGAATGGGTACGGGTTGGAGCGGAAAGCTAATCTGGTGAGAAGTGCCGCCGGAATACGATGCCGTGTCCAGTTCAGCATCACGGGGCCCTCCAATTGTGCTGGCCAACGTCAAGCACCTAAGTTGTGGTTTGGGCAAGCTAACCAGTTTCATATTAATGTTCGGTATTTAACCTCTATTTATGAATCATCATGAAAAACATCTGGGACAGCAGTCTTCATGTCCATAAGGAAATACCGGCCAAGAATGAGCAACATGATTAGAAGCGCACCCATCAGTACATCCAGCGGCGCAGGAAGCAGATCCTCCGCAGTGCCGGCCTCTGCAGTGCCGGCCTCTGCAGGAGGCGGTACATCCGCTGAGCGCAGCTGAAGGGTGGTAGTGGTACTTGGAGCGCGCTGAGGGAGGTGCGAATCGAAGGTAACACGGGAAGGAACGGTAGCGTCACTCGAGGTTTGAGGAGGGCTGGGGATTGCAGTGTGCCTTAGGGATCCAAAAAGAGCTCCTGCATTGCTGGGATTGCGTCGATGTCTGCGGATAGACTCTCCTTTTCCCGTCTTGTCAAGTAGACCAGCAATCGCCAGGTTGGCGATCTGGTTAGATTCAGAAACTGCAGCCAATTTCATGCTTTTAGTTTAGGAAATGCGTCAATTTCATTTCAAAGCAGGGAAAGATTCAGGAAAGGTAATCTATTTCACAAACTGTCAGATATGCGAAGTCATTCTATTCAAAGCTTACGTTCTATTCAAAGCTCATGACTGTTTGACAACTTGCAGAGCGCGGTACTAGTTCTAAAGAACATGACGCTGTGACGAAGCCCCACAAAGAGTTATAAAAGCTCAATTCTGATTAGCAATGGCACCTGTTACTAAGAGTGAGTCGGTTGATTCCTATCAATTCAGTTAAGCGTCAGGCCGATGCTGGCGTCGAGGCTGCCGTAGCTTCTGTAAAGAAGAACCAGAACTTCAAGCGAATGATGGTCTTTGGGCTGCGATCACTTTCGGAGCTGCTTGTGCCTCCAGTCATCAAGTACAAGGAAAATGCGTTGGCGGCGCTTGACCTCGAGGTCCTCGCCGCTGTGCACACGGCAGTCCAGAAGTATGGCGACGACAACGACGTAGTCATCTGTGCGGCTAAAGTGATGTGGGGAATCTGCGAAGGGCTGGCATCTGAGTCCTGCGAGTTGAAGGAGGCCTTTGAAGTCGCTGGCGGTAAGAAGATTGTGGAACAGCTGGTGAATAGCACTGCCGGCGATGACGAATCCTTAGGTTTGGGGCTGCAGGCTATCCGGAACCTATCTAGCATTGGTATTGATATGGACCCTGCGCCTATAGTTCCAGGCATTCTGCAGGTTCTTAAACCCTCATGCAAGCCGACGATGGCGCTGATGGCGATGTCGGTTCTGAACACGGTGGCTACATCGCAGGAAGGACCTGCGCTCCTTAATGAACATGATGCCTTGGAGAAGCTCCTACAATTCTGTAAGTCGAAGATCGGAGCCACAGTACCTGGCGACTTTAATGCTGTGGAGCAGGCTCTGGTCGTCGCGCGGAATGTCGCCAAGCAGCACCCCAGCACACGTTTCTTGCCTGTCACCATGGACATCATCGACGGTTTTAAAAGTAAGAAGGCTATCGTTGAGAAGGGTAGTGAGACCATGGCGTGTTTCCTCGGACCTGAAGAGCTTAAGAATTGTCTGAAGAACTTGGAAAAGGCTGAGGACGGCACCCCCGAAAAGAAGGAGGCTATGACGATGCTCTCCTCGCTATCCTACGTGTCTCACTTCGCTGATGAAATAGTCAGACAAGGTGGAATTCCGCTTCTCTGTGGCGCGATTAAGGACTCCAGTCGAAAGTTAACTCCAGATACGGTTAAAGGCCTTACTGGGGCTGCTAAGATGATGAGCGCAATAAGTGCGAAGCCTGGGAACTGCGATAAGATTGTGAAGGCCGGTGGAGTCACAAACCTGGTTGGCGCCCTTAAAGAGTGCCAAAACTACCCTAGTGCCAGCGCCGCGGTGATACGCTGCCTAGCTAATATGGTTAGTAGCGCCGAGACGGCAAAGGAAGTCAGCAAACTCGGCGGATTCAAGTCGGTGCTGGACACCCTACAGAACGCAGGAGACGACGATGACGAAGTGATGAGCGCTGGCTTGAAGATGATCGCTGACGGGGCGCACATGGAGGTGGTTGCTGCGTTGAACGTCGAGGAGGCCATAGCAGTTGTGGGTCGATGCCAGAGGAATCTCCCAATGGACCCGGCATACCAGGCGCAAGCCTTCTTGGCATTTGGTCGTTTGGCATCGGCGGTGGATAACATCGGTGCATTTACCGAGTTCTTGCCATCCTGCAATACCGCTCTGGCCGACCATGCTGAGGCGCCAGCCCTCTGCAAGGCTGCGATGGGTTTTTTTACTAGGTGTGTGGCCCTCCAAGAAAGCACGCAAGCTCTTCAAGAAACCAACACCGTCGAAGCTGTGGTACTAGCTATGGTCAGCCAGCAAGACGACGCCGAGGTCCACTCACAAGCGTTGACTATCTTGGAGGCGATTGCGACTGAGACGGACGTTACCCGAACGTTGAACAGCCTGGAGAAGGCTTTATCGCAGGCAAGATTGAACTACAAAGCTTGTGCCTTTGCCTTGGCAACTGTCAACGGCCTTACACAAGTGCCCAGATTGTCAACGCACTTCCAGCACTCGCACACCTCTACCATCCTCTCCCACATCAAGAGATGGGTCGAGATGAGTAAGTTCGACCACCAACCGGAATGCATCAAGAAGGCATGCCACTCCGTGGAGCAGTTGGCCAAGGTGAACACCTCAATGAACGTTCCACTCATGCTAGAGGCCCTGATCCTCTGTCAGAACCCGTCAATGAAGGCGCTGATCGACCGCCAGGACATCCTCGGCGACTCTCACTCACTGATTGACATTTTGAGGACAGTAGAGCGCATATGCGTCCGCAGTCCGGTTCCGGGTGAGGAGGAGGTCGCGTCACTGATCGACCAGGTGATGAAAGTGATGAAGAAGTACTACGACCTCAAGAAGGTGAACGTCAGCTGCATCAACATTCTCTGCGAGCTCTGCGACAAAAACCCTCGGACATGCCACCTGGTAATGCAGCAAGGGGCCGGGAAGCACGTGATTGCTTATATGGAGAAGGTGGCGCTGTACGAGGACGTCCAGGAGGCTGGGTTTAGGTTCCTGGATAAAATGCTGAAGCAGGACCCTGAGTTGGCGAATAATATGCGTCGAAATGGAGCTGTACAGATGTGCAAGGCAGTCTCTAGGCGCTACACCAACAATATGAGAGTCAAGCGCTTCATGAATCCGGTGCTGGCCGTTCTTATGCCTGCGGACGAACTTGAGAGGGAGATTGTTGACAACATCCAGATCCTCGACAAGGCCGCGAAGGGGGATGATATGCCTACATCCATGGCCGCGTTGGAGAATCTCAGTCAGCTCACGCTCAGCGTAGAGGGGTCTAGAATCGCAGCTCGAGTCGACATCGGTAAAATAGGCGAGCCCGTCGTCGCGATGATCAAGTCCCGCCGCAAGAAGAACACTAAATGTCCTGACACCACGAAGCTGTCCGCCGACATGTGCACCGTATTTAACAACGTCGCCCAAACAAGAAATGGATGTGCGAATCTCACTCGAAGGAACGGCGTCGCTAACCTGGTCGCGCTCTACGAAGATTTGCATGCTGGACCGTCCTCTGAAGATCAGCGGACCGGCGTGAAGAGTTGTCTGAGAGCAATGCGAAGGCTCATGCGCCACGATGACGCCAATTGCGAGGTGGCTTACAAGAAGGGGATGGTAGCCAAGCTCTGCTTGATGCCAGGGCTTTACGAAGAGGATCCCAGCATTCTCGTGGAGGCTTGTAAGGTGTTGGCAGCGATGAAAACCGACGTGACCAAGGTCCCCGAATTCGGAGGGCTGATGGAACATATCGTTCATACGATGGACAGTGGCGCAGATCATGCTACGAAGGTCTACGCTGTTGAAGCCGCCAGCGAGTTGTTGCGAGATCCTTCTGACTCTATGGTGGAGATGGCTCTGAAGAAGGGTCTGATGAAATCTCTTCTGAAGCATGTGGACGACTATGCTGAGGACCCGCCTCGGATGCGAGCTGCCCTCAATTGCCTCGATCAGGTACGGGGATGTTCTCGAATGAAGGCTTGGTTCCAGAAGAGGCCCGAACAGACTGACGATGCGATTTCAGCGATGAAACGCGTCCTCAAGTACAACAGAAATGATCCTGACGTCTGTGCACAGGCTCTTGAGTTCCTGAATGCCGTCACTGATAAGAACGACAGGAAGCTACTCGCCGAATCTGGGTTGATGGAGATCGTCAGTGACCTTATGAATCTTCATCCGAACCATCCTCGACTATCTCTCGCCTGTGGAGGGCTGCTGAAGATTCTGGGTGCCGATGAGCAGATTAAATCCCTGCTGAAGCAGATCATCAGCACTACTCAAGAACGCCCTCAGAACTGGAAGAAGACGTTAGCGCGCCTATGCAATGAGCTCGCCGTCTTCATTCAATCGGATTGCGACGATCCTGCTGCCACCTACAAGGACCTGCAGAAAGCTATGGACTCACTCGGGGAAGCCTGTGACGAATTCGAGCACGACCAGCTTGCTGCGATGGCCAAGGGTAAGCAAGGTTCTATTCCTCCTCTGAGGGGTATTGTTTTAGTCTTTCTCTCTTGGAGCTTTATTTCTTGTCTTTCCCTCAATATTTCCCAGTTGGACGTCGGTTGGCTGATAAGTACTGGAATGAGCCTACCTCGCCCTACGGCTTCAAAACCCTGCACCCGAAGTTCGTCCCCGCTCTGATGGAGAACCTCGGAGGCTTCGTGAAATCGAAGAAGGTCCCACCAAAGCGTTTTGTGTGCGATGCCTACCGAGTACTCTCAGCGGCCCGAACGAGGCCTGACCTGCTGAAGGACTTCTTAACTAATGTCGAGAAGGCCGACATGATTACAACCGCATTGCACCACTTGAAGCAGTTTGAGTCGGATCCTGAGATCGTTCAGAACATAATGGAGTTCTTGTCAGCTGTCGCAGAGCGAGATCCTCAAGGCACAGAGCTGATCGCGCGCTGTTGCAAGACGAAAGGTCGCAAGGGGAAAGCCGATGATTTCGCTTGCGAGATCAGTGCGCTCATGAACCGTCATCGCAGTTCATCGGGACTGATTTCAGCTGGCATGGATCTTCTAGCTCAGCTCAACGGCTGTCCCATGCTGAAGGAAAGGGCCTTTGTGAAGAATCTTGAGGAGTTGTGTAAGGGTAATCCTGACGCGATCGTACATCTGGGTCGTGTTCTGAAGAAGAATCTGAAAGACTTGTCGACGCAGGATCAGGTGGCGGCCATTCAGAGGTTCAGGATGATGATGAATACGGTTTCCCAGGATCCTGAGGTGACAGGTGAGCAGAAGGCGGCTCTTTCTGCCGCGCTGGCTGACCTACTGTCTGCTGCGAGTGCTGAGGCGTTGAAGCTAGACGGGTTGGATGGGTTGGATCAGGCAGCTCAAGAATGCGAGGACTTGAGCAACTTCATGAAGACCGCGAAGGCATTCAAAGATCTCGCCGTCACGGATGATGAGATCAGCGCAAGAATCGCCAGAGATACGCTGGGACCTCTCTGTGGGAACGCGTTCAATTTGGTACAGGAGGGCAACGTAGTTGCCACAGAGGCTGCGTTGGAGCTGTTGAAGGTAATCTCCGATGACGAAGCAAACGCTCGGATAGTGAACAAGAATGGCCACGCGAAAGCGCTGTTAACTGCCATCGAGACTATGATGGAGAATCTTGAACCTGAAGACGCAAAGAAGATAGGGGTTCTTTTGGAGATCGTTAAGAAGAACATCCATGAGGACGAGCCTGAGGAGATGACTCTGAAGAAACTCTACGAGATGTGGACTGGCAAGGTCAGTGCCGGCGACACCCTCGTTCTGAAGAACGCACCCACAGTGATGCGTCACTTCGACTTCCTGACCATGTACACTGAGGATTATGCGCAGCACAAGTGGACTGACAAGCAGGTGAAGGATTTCCAATGCGACGAGTTCAAACATGGCTGCTCCTGCTTCGAGCTGCTACACGCGCACGCAGAGAATACAGCTGAATGTGTTAACGCTGAGGAGCCAACGATAATCCTCAAGGCGATCTACAACATGAAGGGAGACTTCCCCAAGCAATGGCCTGTGGACGCCGCTCTCGCTGCAACTCAGCACGTCGACGCTGCGAAGGTGTGGTCGGAGACGGAGAACGCGGCTTACATCACTGCAGAGGCTACTGATGATGGCCGTAAGATTCCATCATCTGTCGCGGAGCGGGAGGCGATGCTAATCAACCGCATGACCCTCATGGAGCGTCTAGCCCTGCATCGAAAGTACTACAATGGCACCAGCGGCATGAAGGCCCTCATTGCCGTGTGGGATGAGTTCGACCGGGGTAACTACTCCATCGATGTGCTGAGTCAAGTATTCCGAACCATGAGAAAGATCATCAACGACCATTTTTTGAAACCTATTCAGGACAATAAGGTGCCCGAGAGGCTAATTGCCATCGTGAACGACAAGAACGCACAGAACAGGCTTCTACCGGACGTTCTGTTCCTTCTAGGTACACTAGCGACTGTTCCCGCGATAAAGACGCAGATTGGCGAACTCGGCGGCGTCGAAGCCTGCTTGGGATTGCTTAGGAGGTGCCTGAAGAACACAGAGATTGACACCGCTGCTACGCAGACCAACGCCTGCCTAGCCCTTGCCAACACCACCATCGGTCATGGCCCTAACATCAACCGCTTCGTGAAGGACAAGGGTGTGGAGCTAAACATGGATGTCATGGCAAACAGCATGAAGATTGGGAAGAACAAATCGAAACTGGACTATGATGTCGCAAACGGAGCTGCTGTCCTTGTGACGAACACCTGCTTCAAACGCAATGACATGAAGGAGATCTACGGAAAAAAGGGCGCTGTTGAGTACGTCATCGAGACCATCCAAGGCTACGACGGGTCCCAGGATGAAAAGGCTTTCCGGTGCCTAGGCTCGATGTTCAAGGCGATGGCTAACTTGGCGCTGTTCACGCCTAACATTGAAGCCTTCTGCAGGCGCAATGTCGAGGAGACCTTCATTGGATTCTTCAACAAATCCAAGAACATGCCTGATTGGCTTGTGGAAGTCGCGTGCCGCACCGTCAGCAATCTGGTCATGGAGAACACTGAGAAGTACATGACCCAGTTTGGGAAGATTCTAGAGCCGATACTAAAGATGATGCAGACTCAATCGGGCCGGACCTTAATCCCGATGTACTGCATGACCTTTGATGTTCTCGGATGCCTTTCCCGCCTACCGGCGAACGCTGAGAAGTTTGTTAAGCTCAATGGCATCAAGACCGTGCTGAAGGTGCTAAATTCCAATGCGGATGAGGATCTTTACAGCTACGGGATTTTTGTTCTGGGCGTGCCATCAACTGATATGGATGCCGGTCGTGAGCTGGTGAAGAATGGCGTTTTCACATTCCTCTCCGCTCTGTTTGACGGTCAAGCCAGCTCCGACTCACTCAACGTTGAGCTCACGATCTCTGCGTTGAGGTGCGCGAGGCGCTTAATTGTACATGGCGACGAAATCGGCAAGGAATTTGTCGCTGCTGGAGGCGTCAATGCCATATCTAGGATTCTGGCGAATGCCGACACTCACGCTATGGTGCATATGGACGCTCATAGGGTCCTCATAGCCCTTCTGGCCAACTGTCCTCCACCTCCACCCGCTGCACCAGGCACAGCCGTAAAACCTAAGGCTTCCAAAAAGCCGGCGGACAAGTGGGATTGTAGCGACATCAACGAAGAAGCTCCCATCGTGTCCGCCTTTGACATACTCGAGAGGCCTCCAGGTCCTCGAAGTTGGGAACGAATCTCACTGACGGTTCAGGACATCAACCACATCGTTGTCGCCATTCTGAACGTTCTGGGTAAGACGGCCAATCTGCGGAATCTGAGGATGATTCGCTGCGCTCTTGGGTTGGTTGCGTACTTCGCATGTGAAAAGGTTCCCGGCACAGTCGACTCCTTCTACCAAGGACAGGTCGGACAGATCCTGACGGATGTCTACAATGAGTACAAGTGCGACATGGAGATCGTGTTGACAGGGTGCTACATCCTCAACAACGTGGCCCTGGCCTCGGATCCGGAACTTTACATTACACTTCGGCGATGCAAGGGTTTGAGAGAGAGCTTGGATCTGGCCTGTAGCATGATGAAGGACAAGGGGAACAAGGAGAAGTCCTTCTGCTCCTTTACCGCTGCATTGGTCAATGAACGTTCCATCGACCCGGATAGGTTCGCCCCGCATTCGCAATGGGAGTACCCGTTGAGCCTTACACTTTGGGACAAGGACAAATACCCCAACGGTGTCCAGGACTTGCCGACGGAAATGAGAGATGTGATTCGACAAGGCAACAAGTGCAAGACGCAGATCGACCAGAAAACAAAGGACGTCTTTCATTGGAAAGCAAGTCTTGACATGACTCAAATTGAGTGGCGCATCGATCCGAAGGAGGGCCCGTTCCCTTACTCCTGCGCTGTATCCGCCTTGAAGCTCATCGCCAAAGGAACACAGTCGCAGCTGCTGAAGGACCTTAAGGGTGATTCTAAGCTGTTCAACAAGCGGTGCATGGTTGTTAGCGGACCGCCTGTGGATGGCTTTCCTTCAGGCTTCGAGTGGAACCTGATATTTGCGACGCCGATGTCGAGAGACAAGTTTTACGACTTGCTCTCTGAATGGCGGGAGGCCGCGACTTTTGGGTTTTAATTTAAATTCATTTTGTTTACTATCTGTTGAATGTGAGACTGCTCTGTGTTTACTATCTCGTTAGTGTTTTGTTGAATGTGTTTTTTTGTTAGCTTGGGGTAGGGAAAGCTGCTAATGTATTAATGATAAATCTCTCGTAGATGACTCATTAATCAGGATTAGTTGGCGGGTCTGGGTCGCACACCATTTTGTGACTTCCGCTAGCAATTTGAGACATCGTGGCTGATGGATGGTCGCAGCTTCCAGAAATCAAAGACGGATCATGTCAGATTCCGAACCTTTAATACACTCTCGTTGTCTTTTTAATTATCACTTGTGCCATCTACGAGAGAGAGAGACATTCTCAGATGGCACATCTGTGTGGATTTGGCATGATGGTCTCCTTTGAAGATTGTTAAAAATGATCTTAAACACGGAAAGTACGGATATTCTGTCGCATTAACTATTATTGATGATCATTAGTACATTTATCATTAATACATTTATCACATTTACCATTAATACACTTAGCTGTGAGTAGCACAGATTAAATCCCTAACCGTTCCGACTATCCTATCAGCCAGCGAGTCGTCACGAGCTCGAACGGCGACGGGAGCGCCAAAACGCTCCAGTTGTCGGGCAGAGTTTTGCCACCAGAGGTAGGCGTCCGCTTCGGTGGTGAGGACGCTGAGCCAAGTGTTCGTGCTGAGGAGCGAGCCTACCACATCATCGATGCCTGCGTAGTCGCAGTTGTTGAGGTCACCTGCGGTGGCTTTGGAGTAGTCGCACGCCCCCAGATGCCTCATGTCCTCCGAGCTAATCTTCGACCTCACGTCCGTTGAAAGTGTGATCACCTTCACATGCGTACGGCCGAAACCCTGAGAACTGAAGGCGTGATAACCAGCGAACGCCACAGCATCGAGAGCAGAGGTGGCCGGGTCGGGTGACCCACGGACATCAACATCCAGAATGGCCGTGGACAGGAATCGGGCGGCATCATCCCTGTCAGTAAGCGGCACGTGAAACATCATTGGGTAGAAGCGGTCTCGATCTGTGCGTTTCTTGTCAACAAAGGATCCCAATCCGAACTTCGAAAAAGGAAACTGTGACTTGAGGCGTCGGATAGCTGCTCCTACCTGCATGGATACGGCTCCTCTATCATCCTCGAAACTCGCGCTAGCGTCCAACAAGTGGAATACATCCAGCTCTATCGTGCGAGTGTCGATCTTCCTGTCGTCACAGACAACCTCCTGTTTCTCCAGATGCTGACAAACCATATCGTCCACAAGGCTAGCCAGATGCGCCTGCATTGAATGACTACCTCTTAGGACTTCCAGCCCCGACGTTAACCCGAAGCTCTGCCACCTCTTAACACGTGAGGCCCACCAAGGGACCACAGTATCATCGGCCGGGTTCAGAAGAACACCGAGACCTACACCAGAGTTAAGAGCCGCAAAAAGGTCATGCTCGGATGCATATCCGCAACGATGGAGCATCTCAGGATCTTGGATCCTTGCGTAGTCACAGCCAGGCAGCGACTTGATACGGGCCCTCGCAGTAGTTTCCTTGGTCTGCGACTTCGCATCTGTGGCCAAGGTAAACATCTTGATGTGGTGCTTGAATACGCCCGGAGCCACAGAGAAGAGATCTCGACCAGCGGAGTATGCCACAGCGTCGTAGGCACTCTCGTCAGCATCAGGGTTACCCGAGTGGCGCAGTTCGAGGAGACGGTCTCTGATGTCAAAGATGTTGTTATCGGCGATGGGGGTTTCCCTGCGCCATACGTGAACACGGCTTCGTCGTTCGGTCTTCTTGTCTATGAAGGACACGAGCCCAAAACGGCTGTGCCTATACCTATCCTGCAGCTTAAACAGCGATCGCGATAGCTCTTCTGCAATTCGTGACTTGCTCTTCACAAAGGAGGCAGATGCGTCCTGATGGTGGATCAATTCGAAGAACACGTCATCGCGGTCAACCAGACTGCCGTCAGAACAAGCAATCATTCCCCTATTCATGCGTTTGCAGACTTCAGCGATGACCTTGTCCCGGAACACCGCTCGTAAGCCTTCACGAGGGCTGCCAGCACTATAGGTGTACCAGTCAAATCCAACTCCGCTGGTAGAAAAGGTATCAGCCATTGTAGACCACCCCTCTACGTAGCGCGGCGAAAATCCCAGCACTGCGACGTCTTTTTGGGCTAGGGGTCTGAACAGCTGATCTGGGGTTGCGGCTTTGCAAAAGTTAAGACTGCGTGGATCAGGGTCAGTCCAAGGGCAATGGAGCCCGACCTCCATTCCTCCCCTTCTGGATTCTCGGGTGGACACGGTAGTCAATATCTTGACGTGCGTCGCACCCGGCACATGCTGAGCGTAAGGAGTGTGGAATAGCGAGTAGGTCAAGGCATCCAAACCATTGCTCACCCCTTGACACGGGCTATAGATGTTTGCGAGCTTGGCCTCGAAGTCAGCCCCGGTGGTCTTCTGAGAAAGTTGCAACTCGCGCTTCCAGGGGTACGCCTCGCGACACTGAGACGCCCGATCCACATGAGAGACCATACCGAATCTCGACCGCGGAAAATACGACTTCAAGTCGTCGATTGCCTTGCTTAGTCCTTGAGTCTCCCATGTAACGGCGTCCTGAACGTGGTTAAGCTCCACAACAACGTCGCTCGAGCTGAACGTGAACTTATCCGGGCAGGTAACCATTATCTCACGCGGCCTACATACCGCTTCAAACACTGCGTCTAGAATCTTGGCAGAGAGGCTGCCTGTAGTCATTGTCGGTTCGGCCAGCCATGAGTGGAGTCCATGGTGATTGAAGTTGTCGATGCGCCGTTGCCACCAACGGAGTACTCGAGGAGTAGCGGTCGGTAGGAGGACGCCAAGATCGATGCCGTTCCGACGGAGGACGCTCATCATCTCATTTTCACGTGCGTAATCGCAGTGGTTGAGGCTCTTAGGGCTGGTGTCAGTGTAAGCACAGCGGCCTTTCCTCCGGTCTTCTAGTTCATGTGTCTGAGATATGTTGTCAGTGGCAACAGTCAACAGGCGTACGCGTTGCTTGTGTTTAGCCGACGGAGCCGAGGTGCTCTGGAAAATACGGTCTTCAGATGGGCAAATGAATACCTACCATATACTCCGCAGTGTACATGAGGGCGTCGAAGACAGCTTCCGGACCATCCCTATTGGGGGCGTTCTTCAGGTTGAGTATCCTCTCTTGGACGCCGGTGATGTCTGACGTTAGAGGGATCTCAAGCGAGTAGGGGTAGAGGCCGTCCACAGAGAAAGCAGTCTTGTCCCTGAAACTTGCCAATCCAAATCGAGAATGAGGAAACAGCTGCGACACGGCAGTAAACGCCGCTTCTATCTCTTGGGAAAGTATTTTCTTCGAACCTGCGAATGACTGAGACGCATCTTGGTGGTGGATCACGTCCAGATGTATGCTGTCAGCGCGCACTCGAGATCCGTTGGGACAAGTGATTAGTTTTTGCTCTCCAACTCTCTCACACACGAGATCCAGGACAGTCTCCGTGATGGTCTGCTCCAACTTCTTCCCATAGGTCGCTTGCCGTTTCACAGCGTTTAATCCCTGATCCACCCAAGCCCCCACTTTTTGGGCCCACCAACTATGCACGTTCTCATCCATCGAGCTGATGATGACCCCGACTCCCACGTCCTTCTTCACGAGAAAAGACGGAACGACCTGGGTTGATACGTAGTCGCATCGGTTTAAGTCTGTTGGGTCATGGGCGCCAAAATCGCACCTCCCCAGTTGCAGAGGCGTTTCCGAGTTGGTGTGTGACTGAATATCCGTCAGGATCGTAGCAATCTTGACCTGGATCCGGTCTTCTGCACGAGCAGTGTATTGGCCGGACTCGACAGTATATGTGAGGGCATCCAGCGCTCCCTCCTTGGGATCCGTGTTACAGCGGAACTTGTCGTCAAAAGCAGCGCCGATATCTGCAATGTGCGCAGTGGTCGAGGTACCCAAGGGAACATCAAGTCTCCAGGGCCAAAATTCCTCTCCAGGTTGCAACGCTTTGTCGATGAACGACACCAATCCGAACCGACTCTCTGGGAACAGATTCTTCAAACCCGTAAAAGCATTAGTCAAAGCCGAAGCAATAAGCTGTTTGTCTCCATCGAAGGAGTGTGACCAATCCTGGTGATGGATCACATCTAGGTAGACCTTGGAAGGGTCTACAACAGTGCCCGCGGGGCACTCAAGTAGATCCGCAAACCCAAGAACTGCTAGCAGGGGAAGAACCTGACGTAGCATTATTAATTCTTCACTGAAAAAGAATACTTTTTGGCGAGATTTCCCCACACGGATTGAGGGGTCGAAGGAGTCCCATCCTTTCAAGAAATCCCGTCGAGCACCCGAAAATAATCATGGTCTGATCCTTGTTTGTCGTGCCGGATTCATGGTTGAGTACTTGATGAACTAACCCCTATTTTCAAATCAGCTATGAGCGCGCCTCCGATACCAGAGCCCTATCTCGTCTCCTACGCTCCAACTGGCCGTGGCTGCTGTAAAACCTGCATGAAGGTTATGGAGAAAGACGGGGTGAGACTGGGCAAGAAAGTGAGGAGTCCCTGGCATGACGGCTTTGATGTGCAGTGGAGTCATGTACGATGCGCGAAGTTCGTGAAGGACCCTGAGGAGGTGAGTTTCTGGCAAGGCCTGAGATGGAACGACTTGATTCGATTTTTGAAGCACTTCGACTGTGAAGTGGACGAGAAACATCCCAAAGTTGAGAGTTCGATACGAAACAACAAGGCCGTTTGGGAAGTGGCTGATGGCTTGATAAAGGCGGGCAAGAACGTCTACATCCCCCTCCTGGAAGAGAGTGGATATACCATACCACGTGAGCTTCCCACCTTCGAAACATAGACAAGCAAGCCCCATCAGACACCTGCCGGTGGGCTGCCGATTTGCTGGTCAATGGAAAGTTGCCGCCGTGTCCAGTGTGTGAGTCCAACGCAGTCGTGGCCTTTGGTCCGGTATTGCGATGTTCCGGGTTCGTGGAGGGGAATCTCCGGTGTCCTTTTTCATATACTGACTTCCGATTACTTGATCCTGACACCAAGGTAGAGAACGACTACTCAGAATCGGCGATGCTACGGAAGGAGCCATTGTCCATACCTGAACGCATTAGAAAAATGCCTGTCATAAAGAAGCTGAATTTGGATGGGAATAAGAAACGGAAGCGAGTTGACAGCGACGATGACTGGACTCAGGTGAAACCTATGAAAGGTACGGCATGTACAGGTTTATTCTTCACGTCTATTGGAAGTTTGCCTGGGGGAGTGGCCGGCGTGAGAGGCCAAGTCGAAACAAATGGTGGGACTTGGCATACAACTCTTAAGCCCAATACGACAGCAATCCTCGTGCCCGAGTCAGGTACAGCTTCCGTGAAGACGAAGAAGAAATTCCTGGATGCCGTTGATCTTGGGGTTCCTGCTTTACTCTGTTCCTACGTAGACGCGTTGTGTCATCGGAAAATTCACTTCGGGCGACCCAAGAAGCGCAAGACCGCAGACTCTGAGGAGGCGGATCGATCTCGAGGGATTATACTCCGGTCGCGGAAATTCGCCGCAGAGTACATGGTAGGTCCAGTGAAATCTTTTGCGGAACCGATGCCGTCGATCGCCGTTGAGAAGGAGGAGGAAACAAGAACAATGCGCCCTTCGATTAAGCCTGGATCAGATGTTCTGCTCCCTGAACCGGAGGCAGGTGCACAATACTCTGTGTACGTCGACTCCTACAACAACGCGTATAACGCCCCTTGCAACGTAGTGGATATTGGCCAAGGTGTGAATAAGTTCTACAAGATAGCGGTGTACCGACGGGGAAAGAAATGGTTTTTCCTGCGAAAGTGGGGACGCGTGGACGACAAGAGCTGGAAGCGGGCCAACAACTTCCTTTTGGATGGGATGGACAAGGAAGAATGCGTCGCCGCATTCCTCAAGAAATTCACTGAGCTGACCGGCAAACTATTTGATGATCGATTCGACGGTGGTCCGGTGCCTGGAAAGCACAGGTTCCTTGAGCTGGACGGATACATGTGGGACGGGGACGAGGAGGAACATGCCGAAGCGGAGAATGTTGCGCCAGACGATCGATCACCAGAAAATGTCGGAACCTGCGACTTGAACGACGCAGTGCAGGCACTTGTACTTTTGCTGTTTTCAAAGCAGCTAATGGAAGATCAGTTGGCAGCACAGCATTTGGACCTGAAGAAAATGCCGTTGGGGAAGATCAGTCGACGACAGCTCAATGCTGCGTACGCAGTACTTAAGGACCTCCAAAACCTGCTGACCGAAGGTAATGATGCAAAGGAAAACAAGCGATGGCATACGATCGTGCAGGCCAAGAGCAACAACTTCTACGAGATCATCCCTCATGCGTACACCGTGAAATTCACGCCACTACCTATCGCTTCACTTGACATGCTGAAGGCCAAGGTCGACGTAATGGAATCCCTATTGCAGGTATCCGTAGCTAACTCGCTGATGTCGGAGGCTTTGGCTAACGCTAAGAAGGTACATCCTTTGGTGGCGCAGTACGACACACTCAAAGCTGACATCTCGGTCGTCTCCTCCAGTCATCACGATTTCGCCATGTTGGAAAGAGCCCTCTCTCAAACGCACGGAGCGACCCACATGTTTCGGCTAACCATCCAGGAAGCGTTTGAGATCCGGAGGGCGGGGGAGCTGGAACGGAATCAGAAGTTCACAGATGTGACGCACCGACGACTGCTCTGGCACGGGTCACGCACATCCAACTTCGCGTCAATCATCAGCAAAGGGCTGTTGATTGCTCCCCCGGAAGCACCCGTCAACGGTTATATGTTTGGTAAGGGAGTGTATTTCGCAGACTCTGTATCGAAGTCTGCACAGTACTGCTGCCACACAACCAGTCACAACGAAGGATTAGTTATGCTCTGTGAGGTCGCGCTGGGCGATCCGCTGCTGAAGAGGGAGTCCGACTCGAATGCAGCAGAAAACTGCCTCGCTGCAGACTGTTTGCATACATTTGCGATAGGCAGGACAGCCCCTGCGAAAGAGGAGAAGCTCGCGTCTGTCGCCTCACAGCACTCTGTGAAGGTCTTCACAGACTCCATGGGCCCCAATGTGCGGGGGCTGAAGATGTGGAATGCGGAGCACAAGAAGAAGCTGGCGGTGGAGGACCTCTCGCTACTTTACAACGAGTACATCGTTTATGATGTCGCGCAGGTCGTGATTAGGTATCTCCTCCGAGTTACATTCGAGTCGAAGGATGATAGCGAGTCCGAGCTAGAATCGGACACAGGGACAGCTCAGTCGACACATTCTGACCCATCCGAGTCGGATCTGTCTGACAGTTAATTTGAACGTTTGAATGTGGATGCTAAATCCCTCTGCTTAGTCGACGCACCATCCGAGTCGGGTCTGTCTGACAGTTAATTTGAACGATGCTACAAAGCCTCACAAAACACATCCTCCACTCAAAGATTTCTGGAGTTGATACTGTCTGGTTTGCACCACATGTTGGCGTACTCTGCTCACCAAGTTAAAGACGATCACAGCGGAGTATCACTGTTGCAAACAACCCTAGGGTGCGTCTTAAGCATATCCCAGAGGTCACTCCCGGTGGCTTCTCTAATTGAGCAGACTCCTGTTTGAGCCTGTGTAAGATCGCACCCATCATCACTTACGGGATCACTTCGCGCCAACCTCAACGCCGCCTCCACGACGAACATACCGCTGAATTGGTAGGCGTCCCCCATAAATCTGTAAGAGGTGCGAAGTTTCCGCGGCCCATTTCGAGTTGAGAGGATGCCACTTGTGGTGACTGTTGTGGAGGCGTCAGGAGCCGGAGCGCTGTCAGCCACCTTCAGGACCTGTTTAAGTAAGGCGGGAACTCGAGCGACAATCTGCATCGCAATTCCCACCACAATGAGGCAGAAGGTCAGAAAATAGGCGACAAACACGTTGGCGACTGGCACTCCGAGTGACAAAATCAACTGCTCTCCGTAGACGAATGCGTTTCGACGATTAGTCCAGTGAGAGTAGTTGACAAGGCCAGGCAACAGAGCGTGGGGAATCAGATAGCGTTCCTGGATGTCATCCCAACGAGGGAGGAAGAAAGCACAAGTAGAGTTGTTCTTGCGAGCGTACTCATTCGGCGCTACTCCAGCCAACTCGAACGGAGAAAGGCGAGGAGAGCCTTCAACGTCACCGGCAGCCACGATGGAAGCGATTGTCTTCATCGTGCCCGATGAAAAGAAGGCGCCGCCGGAAGTTTGAAATGTCTGCGTGACCTTGCCTTCGGAGAGTGCAGCGCCGCTGCGTCCTAATGAAACGGAAAACCCACTGTTCAATGTTCTCGGCCTCATTGAAGAGCTGGATCAACCCCATCTCCGTGGAGGCAGCCTCAAAGGCGCAAAACGGCATGAGAGTCACTCCCTGGCTCTTCGCTTGCTCCGAGTATTTCTGGTCCATCTTCTTTATCCAGTCCGTTTCGCCGGTAATGTCGACGTAATGGGTCTGTTCAGCGATGCAGGCCTTCATTAGCGGCTCGCCATACAAACGAAAAGGTCCCACACAAGCGATAATCGCCTTGCATGAAGCTGCCACTTTTCGTAGGCTTGCCTCATCTTCCAAGCTGGCCTCCAACAATGGAACCTTGACGGACACCTGGAGCTCTGACATTAGCGCCTCCAGCTTCTCTACACTTCGGCCCGCCACAGCAAACTTCACAGTAGTGCCGTAACGGTTGAACAGGTACTTCAACGCAAGGCCACCAGTGTAACCTGTAGCTCCCCACAAGATGATGTCGAACTGCTTGGCCATGGTGATATTCCGAATAATAGGTTAACGGGGAGAAATAGAGTGCTGTGTGGGCTCATACGCACTCAGTTGTGCTCAGATATGCCGCTCAGATAGTTCGTAGCGAATACTCGACAAAGATATTAAATTTTATATGTGTCAATCATACCTAACGGGCACGAAAATCCTGAAAACGTGTTGACGCGCGCTGCGCATTTGAAGCTGCCATAGGTGTTGGTGCAGCATGGTGTCGCAGCAGGGCAGGAGGCGTTGACGAGGCACTCATTGGTGTCAAAGCAGAGGTCTTCGAAGGTCTGAACCGGCAAATCTATGGTGGCCATAGCCCATAAATGCCGGTCAAGCAGAGGAGTAGCAACCTCTTGATCAAAGGAGTGAGATGGTAAAAAAGTGACCAACATGTCAGGTGAATGGAACCCCGCTGGACAATCACATCTGTATCCGGCCATGTCGTCGATGCACGACGAGTCTGGGCACAGGAGGTCGCCCAGAGATCCGTCACGAGCGGCAAGCACTGCCTTCGCCGGCTCGAGGTCCAGAGCCGCCATTGAGAAGGAGCAGAGTGGTAGGGGCTTGCACGAGGTCCGTGCTTGGATTTCGGATTCGGTAACCTTGAGGGATTCAAGGGTTGCACGTGTTTGAACATCGAACTGCCCATCAAAGCTGTCCAGAAGCATCTCAGTTTCGAAGTGGCCGGTAGGGCAGCTACAAACGAACCCGCCAAAAATGTTCAAACACTTGCCGAAGCAGAGACCCAGTTTACATTCGTCGATGTCGAAGCACTTCTGTACTCCGTATCCATCTGCCGCGCTGTAGAACCCTACATCGCACACGCACTCGTACGACCCGTCTGTGTTCGAGCAGCCCGCCTCACAAATGTGCATCCCCTCCGCACACTCATCAATGTCCTCGCATACATCGCCAACCTCTCTGTATCCCGCGCCACATACGCACACGTACCCGCCTTCAGTGTTGACACACATCTTCAGGCCACAGGGATCGAAAGAACACTCGTCGATGTCCTGACATTGTCGGGAGGTCGGCTCGAACTCAAAACCGCTGGGGCAGACGCAGGTGAAACCTCCAACGGTATTTACGCATCGGGGGTTGGAACCGTCGGAGGCCCGACAAATTTCAGGGTCCAAACACTCGTTGACGTCCTGGCAGTCCAAGCCGTCGGGTGACTCATGGGGTGTGAATCCTGGGAGACAAAAACAGTCGTAGGAGCCTGCGGTGTCGCGACAGCCTTTATTGTCGCCGCAGATGTGCTCAGCGAGGCATTCGTTGACGTTGACGCATAGATGACCCTCTGAGGTATAGCCTTGAGGACACCCGCAATCATACGCTCCCTCGGTGTTGTGGCAGAGCTCAGGGTAGGGACACTGATTGTCTCCTTGGCACTCATCTATGTCTTCACAGCTGTGACCACTGGTCAAGTTGTACCCTGGAGCACACGAGCACACGAAAGATCCCACGGTATTTTCACAGGCGTGCTCGCAGTTGTGGGTTCCCGCAGCGCACTCATCTTCGTCCTCACAGGCGCGCTGGTTTGAGCGAAGGCGAAATCCGGAGTGGCAAGCACATGAAAACCCTGGCGAGGCGTCTACACAAATCTGCTCACAGTCATGAAGGCCCTCGGCACACTCGTCTAGGTTCACACACCCAGACCCCTTAGTCTTTCCGTCGCCTATGAAGCCAGGCAGGCAAGAACACTTGGGGATCGCGCTAATGATTCCTATGATGCCGTGAGCGTCGTCGGTTGAATGGCAAGCTGCGTGTTGGTGGCAATAATTGGGCATCAAACAACAGGCCCCTACACAGCCTGAATCTATCGGAGGGTCTGGCGGTTTCATTGTGATTACATTCTCAGTTGTATCCGGTGACGGAGTAGACCCTAGGACGATATTGGTTCCAAAAAAGACAAAGGAAACGATCATAACACCTGGTAATGTAATTACGAACACTTCTCATGCATTAAGTTGTACCAATATTCATGTCAAAGTTCATCAAGCACCGCTCGGATTCTCTCTTGCTCACTCATCAGCTTCGTTCCTGCTCGGTTTCTTTCGTACTTACTCACGACGGACTGTACGTCGAATTTGTGCGATGCGTGGTTGTTGATCCAGCTTAGGAGTTTTTCAGGAGAGCGTTGGCCAGCATAGGTGTGAGGTTTATCCTTCGCCTTCGCGGGAAACAACATGACGGTGGGGAATGAGCCTACTCGCAAGCCGGGTGATGCGTTTCTGGTGGCGTCGATTTTCGTGATCTTCAAAGTTTTGAGCAGAGTCGAGTACTTTGCAACTTTTTTCAGTATGGGCTCGAACTGCGTGCAATGACCACACCAAGGAGCGTAGAAGTCCACGAGGACATCTTTCGACGTATCCTCCATAACCTCCTTCAAGAAGTTGGACCCTACGATAGGCAGCGGCTCCCCATGTATGATGTCCTCAGGGTCGGGTAAAGGCTCGCTCTTGAGGAACTCAACAACTTGCCCGTTGGCGTACTGCTGAAGCCAGGTCGTCAACTGGTTGAACGCTTCTTGTGGTCCGCTATCATTAGTAGGCGGTAGTTGGAAGAAGGAGAATGGAGGACGATAAATGGTCTCTGGCATGAACCGCAGACGGTCACGCTTAATCTTTACCAGGCTGACGAGCGGCACCTCGTCAGTCTCGATGCCCAGAATGTGCATGATCTTAGGTCCGGAGTACCCTGCCAACTCCAGGTCCAAGAGAACCACTTGGATGTCTGCACGGTAATAGCCACCAATGTTATAAATGTCCTGTGCGTACTTCTTCAGCAAGTTCTCGTGAGCGATGACAAACAACAGAGGGAGGCCATTTGAAGCCTGCCTAAGGATGCTGGCCGCACTCAGATCATGGAACAAGGCCACCTTTGGAACCCTGAACTCCTTGACTATCTGCACCATGCTCTCCTTGTTTTGGAGAGACTTGAGCCGGTCCTCCACTGAAACAGACTCGATTCGAGGCTGGTCACCTGGTTTAGGTCGGATGAAGGACATCTCGTCTGGAAAGAGCACAAGGGTAGGCTCTAAATCCTCCTTGGCGTCGTTGAAGAGGACATGAGTCGCTTCTGTTTGGTGACTGAACGGATTCATCACCAGCAGGAAGGGCATTTGGGTCTGGATTCTGTGTTATCGAGACTTCGCAGCTCACAGTTCCGATGCGTGCTTAGCCCTCTCAGGTTTTCCGCCTCTCCACATCTGCACAGCGTGCGACGCCACTTCAGGTTGGTGAGTGAGCGCGAAGAAGGACTCCTGTTCGAGGTTCGACACGTCTCGGAGGTGTTGTCGGAGCGCATCTAGGGTCGTCTCTCCGCCAGGCACATTCATAGGCACGAATACGAGAACCACCACTGAATCCGTGTGGTTATTCGCCAGCAGAGTGTATTCTTCAACTGTCGTAATCGTCTCAACTGAATCAACCAAGTGGTTGAGCCACCGGACAATACCTGTGGCAGTGCGTTCACCTGCGTAGTTGACCACCGTATTCTCCCCGCCAATACCAGTCCGATATAACCTCACGTCCGGGAACTGGTAAATGCCCTGTTCCTTTGCTATCGTCTCATACTTGAGGGGGTTGACCATAAGAACCGTGATGGGCTCTTGAAGCTCTCCGATGGTCGCGCCATCGCCAGGAAACTTCTGGCAGATCTTACCCCATTCGTTTGCCATAGCGAAGCTGAAGCTGCAGTGATCAGCGTAGAAGAAGACAATCGTGTTTCCTTGGGACTTAATTGCATCCGAGAATACCTTTTCATTGGCGATCTGACATTGGGACTCGGCTGCGACGTCCTCAATTGGGTACTTATGCAGCAAGAACGCCGTCACACTGGACCAAAGCCACAACAGCCTCAACATTAATAGGAGTTTCGAGTATTTAGCGCAAGTCACAAGGGATTTCATTGCCCTTCGCGCCTTGCACTCAAACTGCACTGATGTCATCGTTTCGAGGCGGACCTCAATCAGCAATGACGGGACTCCGTTACTCCAAAGTGGATGTCTAGTTTGAACTGATCGGCGCCATAAGCGTCTGGCAAGTTTGACTGATCAACACCATTTTGTAATGGCAAGGCCGTTACTCAAATTATCTGGTGTGATTCCCGCATTTTGATGGGAGATATCTTTCGGCGGATAGCGAAGGTTTTGTTTGGTCTCCCGGGAGAAGACTCTTGTGCCAGCGCGGCTGACATCTTACAGTTTCAACCTGGTGAGCTAGCGACCTGCACGCGAGCACTCCCGCTATTTGCGAATCACGCTGCGGGTTCCTTGTGGAGGACGACCGACGAGAAGGTAGTTGGGATGCTTGGCTGCACCGTTGGAGACGCCGATATCTTCGGCGTCAATCTAAGCTCCCTGATCCCGGGCGTGGAATCGTGCCCTTCAGACCTAGCCAGCTGGTCAAAGCCCAGCGAATGGGGCGTCTGGACATACGCACTCAGGAGCGTGCAGCTTTATCCTTATCACCTGATTGCTGCCGTGGTCGGGACCTGTTGGATGTTGCTCCTACTACTGCATAACCTGTGGTTTGCATGCCTACCGCAATGCCGTCGGCGTACGGCTAGAGTGCTTCCCGGACGCGCAGGCGCTGATCGCCTCCGCAGGCCACCTCAGAAGACGAACCGGTGCCGAGGCTGTACAGTACTGCTGCTATCCACCCTCTGGGCGCTGACGTTGGGTGGACTGGTCGTTGGATGTGTGCTCTACGGCCTTTCCTTCCGACAACTCTACCTAAATTGTCCTTCCAGCTGTTACTTTCGAAACCTGCAGAAGCACTCAGTAGACTTGCTCCCTGACTACCCTCCCTTCCCGACATCTTCGTCGCCTGATGAACTGACGCCTACGGATGTTATGAATGCCTTTTTGGGTCATATCCGCCATGAATCCACTCGTCGGGCAGGCACAACTGCATCTTCACTTGACAAGTACTACTCGATCCTGCAGCCTGTGATGGGTTGGCTGCCACCGGGCGTTTTCCTGCTAGGCTGCGTGGTTACTGCTCTCGTTTTGCCAGCCCTGGGTTCTCTGATCTACACGATCGCCCAGCGCCACTCTCGCCACCCTTCACCCTCGCCGTTGGGAATGCTGATGTCATTCCTGTCACTGGGGTTGCTTTGGGTCGTCACTGGTTTTTTGGGATCTCTGGCTTTGGTCGTTGGCGCTGCGATCGCCATCCCACTCACAACACTGGAGCCCGTCGAGGGGTTGGCTAGGCAGGGGGCCATCCGAGCAGTGCGAGATAAGGCGGAGGCCTTCACGTCTCAGGTGTCACAGGAGTTTTCCCTAATCTACGAAAACTTTCCGCATGGGGGATTCTACGGGCTGAACTTGGCTGACACCAAGCAATACGAAGCCGCTACCGATGCATGGCTGCAAAAATTGACAGCTTCGGCGGATTTGATGGTTCAAGACGGTTTCGCCCTCGTTGACATCACAAAGAGTGCTGCGGGCGTGATCGCTCTAGGCTGCCTGATCTTTGGTGGCGTTTCGATGATTGGCTACTTCAGTTTGTTCAAGCAGTGGCATTATTGGAGGAACCTTTACAGACAACGTAGGTATTTGCAGAGCGATACGTCGGATACCTCCACCGAACTCGCCTCTGCACTTGCTGTCGCCCGAAACGACAACGCAATTCAAGCCATTGCCAAAGGCGACCTATCCCGTCTCGACAGCATCGACAGCAACACGCCTCTGGACGCTCACATGCGCAACACGCCGCTGCACTATGCTGCTTTCTTCGGTAACATGGAGGCCGCGAAGCTGCTGCTAGAAAGGGGCGCTCGACCCGGAACAACCAACATGCTCGGCTTTAAACCACAGCAAATCGCTGTGATGGAAAACCACCCTGAGGTGGCCTCGATGCTAGAAGAGATTGAGGCTCAAGCCGAAGGTCTGGAACACCCAAGACTCCGACAGGCCGCTGTGGACCACGGAACAATAGATGAGTTCATGGTCTAATGATGGAACTCTCAACATTTATGGTAACATATCTTTCATGAGCATTTCTGGAGGTCTCTTTTCCTCCATTAGAGGTTGAATCAGGTCCTTGATTCTTGAGACTACACAGGCGGCGCATTCCGCTTCAAACTAGACTCCAAGGCCTGCTGCTTCTCCATAAACTCCTCCAACGGAGACGTGTTGGTCCGACACACCTGCATCAGGCTAGTCGGAACTCGAATGACATCCTCAGACCAATCAGGCGTCGGAACGCCGATTGTGTGTCGCCGGCGTTTGCAACGCTTGGGTGCGTCCGGAGTTCTGGGGGTGATGTGCTCGATAGGAGGGGTTACCATGACGAATTCCGGTACGGGCTCCGTCATTCGTCTGAACGGAACAATTTGCGGCGTGCGGAAGGTAGACGAGTCATCTGTGAAGTCTGTGCCAATGTCAGGACTTTCCAGCGTCTCGGCGCCTTCAATATCTGGTGTGTCCTGAGACTTTCTGGCACTGATTTGCATAAGCAATATCTGTCACGCACAAAAGTATGTTGGGGCTCAAGATTCAATGATAACGCAGCACTTGTTGCCTTTCGATGTTTATGATGTGAGGACGAGTACTGGTTTGGTTTCGTTAACCAACAAAATCAAGTAATTCTTCATGAAGCTGAGTGTACACTCCTCCAAGTCCCAGAAGGGTCTCTATCACATCCTTGGAAGCTTCCTGAATGTATCAACGATTTCCCCTGCGGCCCAGGAATCAGCGTCTGCGCCCATCCTACGGGCAACAGCGCCGTCATCTGTGCCCTCACTCCCCCCACCGCTTCCCTCAACCCAAGCGTCATCAAACGTCACTGTGCTTCCCCCGCTCTCCCAAGCAACAAAATCGACCGAACCGCCAAGGACCATCAAGAAAATCCAGGAGGTCAGTGTATTTCGAAGGTCGGCACCAGGCGAGCACCTTCACGTTGACGGCATCGTCAAGCAACGCGTTGGTGGCTTCGTCAAGCAACGCATTGGTGGCATCGTCACGTTTACGACCGGCGAACGCAATTTCGTAAACACTCAGCTATTCAATTCCGTTGTCAAAAGGAGAAATGAAGACGCCTCTGAAAAGATTGAGCAGCATTTGTGGAAGGCAGCAGAAGAAATTATGGGTGCTGGTGAAGTCGCGCAGGAGTGTGATATCCCAAAGACCTCAGAGTTCCCTAAGTTCCCAGATGTTATCTCAGAGTTACCAGATATCTCAGAGATCCCGAACATCCAAGAGTTCCCGAAGTCTCGAAAACGAAAGCTCCGAACCATGGACGACCTAATCCCTGCGCGTTGGTGAAAAAAACTTTTCCGTATTTAATGGCTTGCATCGGGGTTGCTTACGGGCTGCTCTCACCCCGCAGCACGCTGAACGGAAGTCGTATTTCCCCACCTGAGCTGTCAGGAGTCCAACTCTTTAACGAATCGGAGCTTTTCTTCTGTGACGTGTGTAGTGACGTGCGCTGTCGTCTGGACACAATTGAGGAGCCGGATGACAAGTCATGCCCTCACTGCCTCAGAAACGTCTCTCTGTCCAGCATTGTACACGCGGATAGGTGCGCGTCGTGTTTCCTGTGCCCTCTCTGCAGTCAGCCGCTGAGATCCAATGTGGAGGCAGAGACTGCGATTGCGACATGCGATTATTGTGGATTCGATAGTGGTGTTGTGAAAACGACAGAGGACGCGCTTATAAGTGAGGTGCTTCTGATCATCACACAGAGCACCTAACAGCCCGAGAAATCAAATCTCGTCCAACGGACAACTTCATCGCTCTCTGCAATGCTTTGGAGAAGAACTCAGGTGCGAGATCATGCGATTCGGCCTTCCGAAGTCACGGCCACAGCAAATCAGAGGACGACCACAGAGCAGACTCCATATGGAAATGGGGCCTCGAGGAACTCCGAAGCGATGCTAGCTACCAAACGCTGGACGAGCTCATAGGCGTTGAGCATCCGGAAAGGTCCGTAAAGGCGGCTGCACGCGTAAAGCTCTCGGTAGAGGAAGCGCTTCCCCTACGGCAGCTACTGGGCAGGCCCTCTCAATCACGATTTCCGAGGGGGAGCTCCATCCAAATTGCTCGACGGCCACTGCTGCAAGCGCGGTTCTTCAAACGGTGCGGAGTGGTGAGGTCTAGGGGACATCAACACAGTGTTCCAAGATCCTGAGCAAATGCTACCGTCGAGGCACCTCACTTATCTACCTGACGTCCGCTTTTCTGGGTCAGTGGACACCGGCATTGATGTTAAAGCAGGCTGTGGTTGGCGAGCCTCCGATTGGGGGGTTGGAAACGCGGCCCTTGAAGGAGCGGTTCCAGGCTTTGAAGCCGGGGTTTAAGGGCTACATCGACTTGGTTGTGGCTAACAGAAGAGACGTCCAAGGTAATTTTAACAGAAGCTGTTCAACTCAGTGACTATTACGGTGGAACCCGGCCTCACAGCGCTGAACAGGAATAACGAGTCGACCTCCGAGCCTTACTCAGACGTCTGCACCCTGAAGATTGTCCAGCCGAAACTCTCCTTCGATCTGCTTCCGGGCAGCGAGAACGACGCTCTGAGTCTAGAGCCTACAGGCAACGCGTGGGGTATTGTGGCAAAACAAGATTCGGCAGTTATGTTGCGAGTTCCAGCGGAAGCACGAATGACTCTGGCCAACGACAACGCGCGCTGTTGTTTGCCGATGCATATTACGTTCAACGAGACTATGAGCTCCACCATCTATCCCATCTTATCGTTGGGTCTGTTCGGCGTCTAGTACGAGGGCATAGTCATAAGTTCTTGCGATGCGGATGGCCCTGATTTCCCCAGCGCTCGACGCATTTCGCTCTCTAGTTGATCAAGATTAGGAGTGACATACTGCTGTGATTTTCGTTGGCAATTCTCACCTTAATGTCCAAAGGTTTTAGTGGAATCTCGGAAACCTGGAACACACTTTTCCAGGAGTAGAGTTCTCTCTCGTCCTCAATACTTTCAGGTGTGCTCTCCCAAGATTGCTCAGAGTCCGTCATTATGATAAATACGTATTAAGATGCTTACCGGTTTTGAACGGCTCAATCGCATCAGTCACCGGCTGCAGCAAGTAGCAGTAGGCGATCAATCTGTCCTGGAACCACTAAAAAACTTGAATGAGTTCACTAGCCGGGATGCTGACTTCTGGTTTGGCCACCTTACAGGCCGCAGACCAGACCTCACAGCAAATTTCGGAATCGTTATGTCCTGCTATTGGGAACTGGGAACGCTGGTATTGGAGGGTTTAGGTGGGGCTTCCCAGGAATCTGGACACAGATATCAGTTGCAGTGTACTAGATCCTTGGTTATTGCCAGTGATTGATGCTGCGCCGTGGCTCGTTCAGGTTGTTCCTGCTTACCACCGCGCGGTGACGAGGTTATCTTACGACGATGCGGCAACACGACAAGCCCCTGCGACTGCTGACATCATGATGCGTTACTGCCTGCTGCAAACATGGCAGGCAGCGCGAAGACCGCTAGCCGCTGTGATGAGCGTCCCGATAAGCGAGATACCAGACATGTCACTCTACGGCGAATCATACGAACGAGCCCTAGGTGACTGCTGCACCCTGATGGACGACTTAACGTTGAACTCCAAAGCGGCGAGGCGAGACGCGAGAGTTTACTCTCTTTGGTGCCGCTTCTTCGCGATCCACTCTTTGTTCGCGATCGCCCGAAAGATCCAGAACGGCAAATCTTCAAAGATGCTCTGCAAGTGCGACCCTCTTTCGGCATCACACAGCAAAATTCGAAAGCGCCTCCGGACCTGCATTTCGTCCGAATCCGAACCTCAGAATGTATTGGATAGCAGTGGGTACCAGGCATACGTCTAGCAGTGAACTCAGCCGTCGGATTGCTTCTCGAAGGTCTTGATTCCGCCGCGTGGGAACGGTCTGCCTGTGCCACCCCTCAGCGATT
>NW_027151411.1:0-33755 GCF_019968955.1 Porospora cf. gigantea A | reverse complement strand
GCCATCGCTACAAATGCGTTTTATGTGAGAGCTCAGGAAGTGACTAAAGTGGGGGATGTGTTGGAAGTGGGCGTTGTTGAGTGAGTAGATGATCACTTGCGAGTCCGTCTTGACCCTCATGAGTCAATGTTCAAAAGGAAGAAATCGAAAATAACAATGGCGATTCCCAAGCGTATTGTGAAGGAGACTGAGAGTCTTTTGAAAGACCCTCGTAGGTCACCATAGCCCCCGTTACACAGCTCCTTATATCGCTGCCGTCCCTGCGTCGGACAATCCACGGTATTTCACAATCGATATGCTCGGACCGGAGGGAACGCCATACGAGCGCGGTAATTACAAGCTCGAACTCTTTTTGCCGGAGCACTACCCTATGGAGTCACCTAAGATTCGGTTCTTGACTAGAATCTACCATCCGAACATCGATAAACTGGGGCGCATTTGTCTGGATATTCTCAAAGACAAATGGTCACCTGCTTTGCAGATAAGGACTGTACTATTGTCTGTGCAGGCCCTGTTGTCCTCTCCGGAACCCGATGATCCCCTTGACCAAGCAGTGGCTAAACACTTCAAGAGTAATAAGGCTGGGGCCGAAGCCAAGGGTGAGTCGTGGGTGACCCGATTACATAGCCCGCGAGTGGAACATGACCTATGCGAAATAGATCCAGTCACTCAGCCGCGGAAATAGAACACAAGCACTGCAAACAGTAGCACCAACATTATGGAAGACCCTTCCAGGCTTGGAAGTGAGATTCGTGTGAGATGAAACTGGTTAGCAGGCCACTCCGTTATTCTAAGCAACCCGGCAGTCGGTAAGTGAGGTTTGGCGAGCAGTATTTCACGTACGGAGACCAGTCGCGCGTGCGTGTCTGGGTGACCCCTCTGAAGATATCTCACCTCTTGTAGCCAGCCACTTCCAGTACTGCTCTGGTGGCACACGCACGACGCCAGCTAACCATAGAGAGGCGTCTGATATGGCCTGTCTGATGGGTTCAGGGTACCCTTACGTATTGGGACACAGGTCCTCGAGGCAGCAGTCCGTGACACCGGGTGAATGACTCAACGCCTTGCTGACCCACGCATCTGTCCAGCACCATCTTTACCCGCGTGAGGCACTCGGATAGGAGGACAGCGTTATGCGGTTCCAGAGAGCCCTCCGCCGCGATGATGGACGAGCTAAAATCATCCTCCAGCGGCCGCACTAGAACGTGGCACCCAATGGGGTATACCTCTACGTCGGGGTCCCTCCATTCATGATCGCCTTCTTCGGAGGCTGGAGGCCGCCACTTCCAGATAGAAACTCGAGGTCGGATCAGACCGACCAGGATCAGAGGGTCGTTCACGTAGTTAATTCCGCCTGCTGGAAGTCGGAGGGGCTGGTGGCGAATTTCGGCCTGAGAGGACGCAGGCAGTCTGAATTTCTCGGTTACATCGAAAACCAGCGCAACAGGCAAACCCTCCTCCGTTGTTGCCATGCTAGACATAGGGGGCACGAGCACCAGCCTAGTGCACATATTTACGGTGGACATCAGGGAATGTATCGCGTCCTCCTGGTCGATACTGAACACTACATGACGTGCCGGCCCGAGAAATCCAGCAGGCGGCAAGGACGGCAGCCACACATCTGGCAATATGCCAGTGCAGGGCAGGCCGATGCACCCACTAGCAGGAGGCCGTAACACTCCGAGCCACCGCCAGAAAGTGCGGAGTCGCTCTACGCGTTCTTCGTGGTCATCCTCTGGGAGAGAGACCTGGGACGCCGTCTGCGGTCGACGCTCACGCTGGCGCTGAGCCGACTCACTTGGAAATCGTTCCTCAATGACTGTTTTTCAAAGGGGCGGCGCTCACTTTCTTTCAGCAGGATGTTCACGTTATCCGTGATCAAGAATGGTTCCCTACAGATTGGACACAGCGATCTAATGTTGGTCGATTGTGTTAGGCAGTCCAAGCAGAAGGTATGACCGCAGCTCGTCGTAATGGGATCAAGTAACAGTCTCAGACAGATGGGGCAGTCCAGGTCAGGCATCAACGAATCTTAGCATTTTGTAAGCTCACTCGATAGGGAACCTCAAATGCGTGTCTGTGTCTTCTGTCTTGTGCGTCGTCGCTCAAACGCGTGCGCTCTTTCGTCATCTAATCTGTTTCTGAGTCGGAGTCGTACTCATCGTAGTCATCGTCGCCTCGAACCTTATTGTAGTACGCAAACGCAGCTTCCATGGAGGTCGTTCCCCCTCTACGACCGATATGCAGGTCCGACACGATGTGGTCGTTGCCTTCGAAGTCTACCAGCGAAGCGGAGCTTCCAGCAATGGTTGAGGGTGCGGCGAAGAGCGTCTGGAGCCGGTAGTTTGCTGGCGTCTTTTTGTATGTCAACCGCATCGCGCAGATTTATCGCTTTCAGCCATGCAAGAAATCTACGGAGACCCCAGCCATGTCTATGTCATCTGAAAGCCATGAACAGCATTGATCATCTCAAACACCAGTCACATTCCCCTGTCTGGCAATAGCCTTGGCTCTCTCCACATCGTACTGGGCGGTGCCCCCTTTGACGAAAACGAATCCAGAAGCGACTCCTTCTGTGCAGCAGTTCTCGTCGTAGACAGTGAAGTTGTGGAAGTCCGCCTCGTGCAACCACCACTGGGCCCTAGATTTCCAGCAGGCAGAGTTGGCGTCCAACGAGACACCATCACAGGTGCCTGCAATGACGAGGCCTGTGGGGCACTTCCCCATACCCACACCCGTCACAGGTTGGAAGCTCTTAGATCCAGACTCACCAGAGGCGTTTTTAGGAACGGCCCAGGGACACTTCTTGGGGCGTATGGACGTTAGATGGCACGAACCGTGAGATACACCTGCACTTCCACAAACCAGATCCAGCGTTTCGCTATCGAGATCCAGGTGCGGGTGGTCATTCCTGGCACACCAGTCCCTGTGTAGGCTTGAGGTGTCACTGCAAAACGCTTCGCCCGTAGCGTTAGGGCCTCTTGACCTGACCGTCGCGCAGTCTGCTGGTCCCCCACCTTGCCAAACAGCTCCCCGAGTGACGATGCAGACATTGCCGTCGGAGCGGTGGACGTTGTCGTAGTCTCCCGGAGGTAGAGCATATCCCTCCCCTTCTCGGGGCAAGGGGAGAACCGAGTTTATCTGCGCGTTCTCAGCTACATTGTTGCAATAGGTGTAGCCTCCACATCGCCCAATGACGATGACGGTAAGTGGCCTCGGAGAGTGTTCGGACTGCACCTCGTAGCACAGGTCATTGTTACGCCAAGCTGCCTGGCCGCCCTTACTCCAGTCACCGTACATCATCGTGGGAACAGCCGCCACGCCATCGACCCCTAGGCACTCACGCGCGAACTTCGCCCAGTCGGCGACGGTACCGCCTGATGCGGCGGAACCGCCATAGGTGGTGACCGTGGCTATAGGCCACGTGTTTAGCCCTGTCCAGGGGCGTCCGAAGTGCTTCTCGTAATAGGTTGGTCTGTCGGACCTGAAGGGTTCGCACTGGTTGTTTTCGCAAAGGGCATAAGCAGCGGGGCACAGGTCGCTCTTGGCGCCCCAGTCTCCTTGCCACGGCGACTGATCACAGTTGATGTAGCGGTTGGCGCCGAGACCCTGGTCAGCTGCGTAAGCCTCCATTCGCACCTGGGCGTGCTGGCCAAGAAATTCAGGAGCGCATACTTCAGAGGGTGAGCCGTCACCTATGTCGCCCAGGACCACCGATCTCATGGGGATGTTCAAAGACTCACACACGTTCCCTATGGGATGGTCAGTGGGAGGCTTGGGAGGGTCAGTGGGAGGCTTGGGAGGGTCAGTGGGAGGTCTTGGGAACGCAGTCGTGATTTTCTCTGGGATTGGAGTTGTGAGCAAACCAGGGACGTCGAATGCACAACGGGACCAGTTGACACCCACACAGGTCGCAATCGCCTCACCACTGCTCTGGTCGGCACACCAAGGGCGGCCATGTTCATGACCGTAAAAGTCACACATCATCAAACAATGGGGGCGGATCGGGCTGGCTAGATCAAGGGAGAGAAGATTACGGCATTGTTGCACGGTGGTCAGCTCTGTTCCATGCGGAACTGTGAAATTGCATTTAGACCAAGTAGCGCCAATGCACGCAGCAACAGAGATGCCGCTTGTTCTATCGTCGCAAAATGAAGCCGCAGAGTCGCTGGCGAAAAAATCACACAGACCTTTGCAGAACTCTTTCTCCGGACCGGCAACGTCCACGCGGGACCGGCAGTCCTCTGCAGGTAGCGCTAAACACACCAAAACCAGAGCAGTAAACTTCAACATACGTTTCGCACTTCAGATTATATGATAAGAGGCACCTAGAAACTGTGGACTAGGCCTGCCACTAAAACGTACGTCCGAGCACCTGCTGAAGGCATGGATGGAACGGTAGGAGTGTGAGCACCTGACACCTCAGCAGCAGATGGTGCTGCGAGCCAAGGTCAACCGGTAAGAGTCTGGGGGTGCGCACTCATAAAATCACACCCAGGGAGGGGGATCGGTATTGATGTAAGTTGAGGGGTAAATTTGCGATTTGTTGTGAAGATCGACGCATCAGCGATGAGTTTCCAACCGCCCAACCCCAACTGGAACCAGCAAGCGCCTCCACGGCCAGGCCAGGCCGCTCGTCCTATGGGAATGTACCCTCAGCAGGTTCCACGACGCATTCCCCAGCTTACACCGCAGCAACTTCAGCATCTGACACCTCAGCAGCAGCAGATGCTCCACCAACAAATGCAGGCACAGCAATCCCAAATGCACCAGATCCAACGGACTGCGTCTGGTCAACAGTGGCAAAGCACCCAGCAACTGCGGCCCGCCCCCGCCGCCATTCCCACTCCCGTGAGCGCACTTTTCTGTCCGAATGCAGATGCCTTCGGCGCCTGGCATAGGCGAGAAGCTCTTCGACGCCATAGGTGGTTTCGACGTGTCGGAGCCACGGCTGCTGTCTGCCTTCAAAGACATGTCACGTCTGACCTCAGCGACCAGTGCAGGACCTGGAGGATCTCGCATGGACCTCTCTGAGGAGCCTCACATGGCCGATGCTCACTTTATCGAGTTGTCTCTGAAAGCCACGCTCGCTGGTTCAGGCAGGAATTCCCTGGTCGTTGGGCTGCTGGAGCACCTCATGGGGCTGTCAAGTGTTAATGTGGGTTCCGCCTGTAGGCTCAACTCAGATCTTCGGCACATTCAAAGAAGAGTGCTGGCGTGTGAGACACGAGGACGCAGGTACGGTGTTTACGAAAACTGGCATCCCGGCCGTTAAGGAGATGTGGCTACGCCGTTATGTAGCTCCTGAGTGTCTGAGCAACAAGTGGTAAATTGCGAGACCCTGTAGTCACGCAGTGCCTTGAGGATTTACCAACAAGACTTGGCCCATCAGCAATTCCCAACTCGAGCCAGACGGGTCAAGGAGACGGTCGTGTCGTCCGGCTTCGGCCTGATTCTAACTGCGTTAGGGTTCCAGCAAAGTGCATCGCACGACTTCTACTGCAGAGGTCAGATTTTCCACCACCGCCCCGGCACCAGCCAGCATGTGGCCGTGCACACCTTGAGGTACTTCTCGGATTGCGAGATGAAGCAGGAGTTGTTTCCTGGCAAGATCTACGTGGAGGCCAAGATGCGCGTGGACAAGGACGAGAACTTGGAAGCTGCAGCGCAGTACCTTCTGGAGTTTTCAGGGAAGCTTCGCCCGTAAGCGATTTGGACGCACAGACACAGATTCGTCAACCTCATCAAAACTTAAACCTGCTATCAAGGACTTTTTTTCGCAGGCCCTGGAACATCGGGGTCGTCGGACTGGGCGTCTTGAAGAATTCTTCCAAGTTCATAGATTGTTCTGCGTGATAGACACCTACGAGCCTCACCATCCTCGTATCCCTTAGCTTGCTCTATCATCTCGAATTTATCAATGTCGTGGCAAAATTTGGCCTCGAGCGTCTGCCCCGCCTCGAACTCCTGAAACAAATCCACGAGTTCGTTGCCGATTACCGGCTCTAGCATGCCAGCAATGCGCTCCATGGCATCCTGCTCCAGCGCGGCCTTCTCCTCAGAGCTGACTCCGCACTTCGGCGTGATATCACCCACCAGAGCTTCTGCCAAGTCATGTACGAGGCACATCTTGATGCACCTGTCTCGGTCCACAGAGGGGTCGCTGATAAGGAAGGCGCACATCGCCGCACGGAACATGTGCTCGGCCACGGACTCTGGGTTCTCTACGCCGGAGAGGACCCATCCCTTGCGGGGGAGTCGTTTCAGATCACGGCAGAGCCTCAGGAATTCCAAATTCCCACACATGCTAGCAAAAAAAGGGCTTATAAGTGGCCATAATTATTATCATGCCCGAGGCCACTCAGAATGGAGACCCTCAGCGAAGAATCGAGGCTTCACACAACAGAGTCCGAAGGAAGAGTTTACACCGCGCGATGGAAGACAAGGACAGCGACTATGAGAGGGCGCTTTTCGGAGTGGACGTCGATGAACTAATCGATACGAACGGCTTCTTTCGTCGGGACTACAGATACCAAATCAAAATCGAGATCGACTCGGTTCAGATTCTGGACCAGGGTCTTCTCTCTCCCGGAAGCCTTCGCATCGGTGTGGGCGATGCCAAAATGCGAACTGAGGTGGTAGAGGATCTATCGACTTTCGGCGTAGCCACGCTTACTCCCTATAGTCTGAACCGCTACTTGTCAGTGCACCTTTACCTCGCAGAGCAGTCCGCGCCCGTCGCCCTGGGCGTGCTGGATGTGAGTCTCGGCGAACTGAACCCCACGTGCTGGGGATGGAAGGGGGAGATGGAGTTGGAGGACAGGGTGCTGCGGGATACGGTCGTGAGCCTGCAATTGTCTTACGCGATCAGTGTTGGAGCACTGGACTCCGCTGACGTCGTCCTGCAGACCAGTGAGGCGCTAGCCCCGCATGCGGCACGGCCTACCATTCCTGCGTGCTCTCAGCGGTCTGGAGCGCGCTTGATGGATGCTCGGCCGTGGTGCAAGCTGGTGATTGCTCCGGCTCGAAAACACGGCTGCACGGTTTGCCCCGTCGTGGAGGTGGGTGAGACGACGCATAGGGGAGTTCCTTTCAATTCGTCTGACGGAGGGGACATAATTTTGAATTCGGGCGGCTCCACGAGTGCTTTGCTGAAGATGCAAGGCAGCGATTACACTACCCTCGCTTCCTTGCCCATTAACTTTTCGGATTTTTTCATGAGCAAACGTGCGGTGGAACTGGACCTGATTGACCCTTCTAGGAAAATCCGAGGCCGAGTGGTCGTCAGCCTCGAACTGCACACAGACGTAGCAAGAGCGCGGCGGATGTCTCAGCCTGACAACAAACCTCGCAAGAGCCGAGATCGCATCGAACATTTTAAAGCACACCTTCGCCATTGAAGAAGTTTTGGAAGTGACAGGAGTGCTATTTACGTGTGGTGTATCTTCACACATCTATTCCATCGAACATTTTAAAAGCACACCTTCTCCATTGAAGAAGTTTTGGGAGTGAGACTGCTATTTATTCTACTATCCTTTCGGAATTCAGGTGTGGGGTATCTTCACACAACATCAATTCCGTCGAGAAGAGTAGGCGCCGTGACGTGGTGACTGACTTCTTGGTGGGTAGGGGACACCGCGGTTGTAGGGCCTATCCGTGTGGAATTGGGGAGGGTAACTGGCGGGCTCGGAGACGTAATTTGGGCGGCGCCTGTCGTCGTAGGCGGGGCCTGTCTGCCTACTTGGAGACGGTTGCTGGTAGGTGGGCGGCCTGGGCCTGTCATGGTAGGCGTGGTCCGTTCTGTAGATGATGTCCCTGTCGTACTGATACGCTGGAACTGCAGCCCGTTCGTAACGCGGGTCGAAGGCGGGCGGACGAGGGAAGTCGGCGGGGCGGTCATACTCACGTTGGCGGTCATACTCACGTGGGCGGTCATACTCACGTTGGCGGTCATACTCACGTGAGCGGTCATACTCACGTGAGCGGTCATAGGAACGGGGTCTGTCATAAGAGCGGGGTCTGTCATAAGAGCGGGGTCTGTCGTAAGAGCGCTGAGCTGGATATGGTTGAGACCTTTCCTGTTCTTTGGTGACATTTCGAGAGCCAGGTTGGTATGGCATCTGGTGAGTGTAGTTGTTGAAATGTCGACGCTCCTCAGGGACATCCACAGGGAAGTTGTAGCGCTTGAGAACCTTGAGCATCACTCGTTTGATGTTGGCTGCGTCGAATTGCTTCCTCCGTTGGCCACGTCCGCCATCCTCGACCAACATATCCATGGGAGTAACGTCGCACGTTGCAGGTTCCGCTCCCGCCAGCAGCGAGCAGACGTGCGGTGGTCTGTCTACCGGTGGCCAGAAGACCGCGACCCGGGAACTATTCTCGAATGAAGGCATCGCGTCGGGGTCATCCGTTGGGAAGATTGCCTGCTCCCGGAAAGCCGCACCTCCGTTGAACAGCACACCTTGGTGGCTAGTATCACCTTTGTTCGCCCCAAATTGAATAGCACCCACCATGCCGGATACGCCAGAAACGCTGGCAATCGGTGTGGGGACGTCTGCAGATTGCTCAATTTGGGGGGCCAGGGCGTTGTGTTGTGACACGTAGAGAAACTCAGACCCCAAGGAATTCCGCACCTGCTCTGCTGGAGTTAATGAGCCGCTCAAAGGCTCCAAGGCCATCCTCAGTCGCCCTTCATCGATGAATGGCAGTAGGGCTACCCACATCCAAGCGAATTTCTTGCCATCAGGGTCCTGTTTGAACTTTCGGGGGTAGAAATCAGCAATGTCAGACCCGCTATCCGCCAGGAGAGCCGCATACTCGGATGGGAGGCAGTGAGAAGACCTTGGCGGGAGTACCGCCATAAGTTGTTCGAAGGGTCGAAATGGGTGAGACTCCTGTGGAAAGCTTATTTCCGTGATGGACGCCTTCTCAGAGATCATCGCTGTAGGACCACTTAACGCCAGGTCTGCTGTATCACCGCGCATCACGAGGCCGACGTCACTGGCAAGAGGAGCATAGTGGAAGGGATAGAACCACTCCCATGAAGGACATCCTTGGTAGTAGTACAGCAACACCCATTGCAGGCCACGCGCGTACTCGCGTGCTACGATGCTAGGAAAGGCCAGTACATCGTCAGCGGGGAGAAGATGAAACTTTTCTCGGTAGTACTTCTCATACCAACTCTCTCGGCCACCAGATCCAAGTGCAACATCATCCTGAGGGTCCTCGATCTCGAATACCTCCTTTCGCTTTTCAGCGAGGCGCTTCTTCCATAGGTCCACATTCTCTCTAAGAGAGGGCTCTGGGGTACATGCCACCACTGGTTCAACTACGCTTGCAGACGGCGATGAGAACAGCTGAGACCTTAAGGAGGCTGCCACAGCCTCGTTGGAGGGCCCCAACATATCTCTCATCACTGGTGGCGCGGCGAGACGCTCAGGATGCTGGCGGTGAGCGCTTGAATCCCGGCCTTTGTGGTGGCGCTCGCGGTCTTTGTTTTGCCGGTCGCGGCGGGCCATGTTCTGCTTTCGGCGGTGGCTCATCTCGAATATCTCGTCCTCGGTCAGGCTGAGATAGGTGACAAAGGTGGCCAGCTGAGGCCAGTTGATTTTGCCTGCATTACACAGGTAGGAGGAGAGGTGAGGCATCAGATTGCAGTACAAGAGCATCATCTGGTCTATCGATCCCCCTCGGATGGACAACGAAGGGATATGCGGAAGGAAGTCGTTCCCGCAGAAGAAGCACTGCAACAGAATAAACCCAGCAACAAAACAAACAATCTAGAAGGGCAACTCGACCTACCATAAAGACGAAGTCGTCCAGCACACGCTCCTTGTCATGCGGAAAGGTGAGCTTCCCTTCGAAGTTGAACTCGAGGAATAGATACTCCCTGAGCACAGCGATTTGGACGAACTGCAGATTCTTCCACGTGGACTTGAAGGCGACCAAGGCGTTCCCTACCTCCGAGTGGCCCGTCTTCCCCTCTAAGAACTCCCTGAAGGCAGTTTCCTTCTCCAGAGCTGGCCTGTCGGGGCAGTCATCGACCATGTGCGCTAGGCTTTTGCAGTACGAGCATTGAGTGGCTGCGTTCCGCGCCGGGGCAGCGACCTCTTCACGAAGAATGAAGAAGTGCGCCTCGTGAGTCGCGAGAGCCAACATGATCAAGTCGGCGTCTTGTCCGTGCAGAACGTGCTTCGTGTTGGGGTCGTAATCCGGCCTATGGCGCTCGGAGCGGATGAATTGTACTATCTTATGCTCGCCCTCGCCTGGACTGTTGGAGTCTGTGAGCACCACGCGAAGGTGTTTCCAACCTGGATCGGTGGAGAGCTTGTACTGAATCCAGAAACGAAGGGCTTTAGTCATTCTATCCATGTAAGGAGTGCCTGGCGTGATGACATTCGAATCCCATCGAGGCTTGCGAGGAGGAGCCGGCCTCCCATCCTTGTCGAACTCCGCAACGAGCTCTTCATAGATCCTTTCTTCTGTTTCGATCTCTAGTGCCGCTTTGAAACGTCTGACTCGCTGTTGGTTCATCTTGGCCCTCGGTGCTACACCGTCGATTGCAAGATACAGGAGTCGCTTAGGCCGGACAATGTTGACCAATCTCTCTATGTAAGCAAAGATAAAGCGGAACATTCTAACCTCCGACTCCGGCTGCGATCCCTCTTCTGGGTGACTGCACGGGTGAATGATACCGTTCATGTCCAAGTACAAATTGTCGAACTCGCCGTTCGGGTTCGGTTGCAAGAGGTCGTATTCGTAGCTGTGTTCCCGGACACGAGGGTCCTCCTGACAGTCCTTCAGAACCTTGGGGTACTTTTGGCAGAGCCACCGATAGAAGGTCGGAACTCCCATCCAAAATTCGCTTTTTTTATTTGATGCCGCACTGTTCACATTGAAATCCAAACAGCTAATCCCTATGCCTTGACCTATGATTCGATGCGCCCCGGCGACTGCTGCCGTCGACTCGTTCTCGTTTCTGGTCGCGTTTCTTCCGCACGACTTCAGAGTACACCTTGTTCCGGTACTCGTCAATGTCGAACTTCGTGTTGTCGTCAATAGGAATCTTGACGACTTTGTCACAGCGAGGCTCATCGGCAGGGTTATGGAATTGAGCGACGTAAGGGTGTTCCAGCGCTCGTTCCGCAGACAACCGCTTCTCTGGGTTAAAGTGCAGAAGTTGCTTCAGCAGCGAGACAGAATCGGGCGTGCCGTTGGGAAACACGTCCTCAAAGCGTCGAGTCCTTTTTACAGGCAAGGATTCAAGCATTGTATGCGCGAACGGCGACCCCATTGCGTCAATATCCGACGACGAGGGCCTCCCTGTGAGGTCCATAATGCGCTCTAGCTGGTTCATAGTGGAAGTCCCTGGGAATATCGGACGTCCACTAATCAGTTCGCCCAGAATGCACCCAAGGCTCCACAGGTCCACGCCTTTGGTATACTTTGTGGAGCCCAGCAAGATTTCTGGCGCTCGATACCACCGAGTCGCAACGTAGTCGGTCAACACAGGATGGGCAGCGTTCTCGTCATCGGACTGCGCCACAGATCTCGCAAGGCCAAAATCCGCAACCTTGACCTGGCACTCGGAATTCAACAAGATGTTACTAGGTTTCATATCCCTGTGAAGCAACTCGCCCGAGTGCATGTATTTGATGGCCTTCAGTAGCTGGTAGACGATGTATTGCTTGTGGATCTCCTCTAGAATGTTAGCTCGAATTACAGCGTGTAGGTCCGTTTCCATATAATCGAAGACGAGGTAGATGTCCCTGTCGTTAGCGGCTTTCATCACGTTCAACAAGCGCACGATATTATCGTGCCCATTCAACTCCTGTAGAAACATGATCTCACGGAAAGTCCGCTGGGCGTCGGTTGCGTTCTGGAACGCGTCGAAGATCTTTTTAAGCGCCACAACTGCGTTTGCCGGCCTCGGAACTCTCACCCTGATGATTACGAGTGCGATCGATCGCCTTCCAGACGATACCATAGGCCTGCATAACTCGTCTCTGCAACCCCCACCCCCTTGCCGAGCTTCTGTGCGAGATCGTACTTACGCAGAATGTGCTTGTCGATCTCGTCGGACATCAAAATGAGTAAATACCGAGACGTTTTTTTGGCTACAGCTGCGACACTCGCTTTCTCAGCAGTTCCTTGGGTCCCCGCTTGCGATCGGCCACCTTCGGATTCGCTCTGCTTCCGCGTCGTAACCAACGCTTGACACCTTGTTGAATGGCCTGCGCCGCTTGTGATCGTGCATCATACTCAGGCGGAGGGGATAAGCCGGTCAGAACTTCCATCAAGTGGATTTGTTTCGTTGCCTCTTGCAGACTTCGTTCTCGCTGCTCGACACCGCGCTTCAAATCCTCGATAGAGGAGTTTCGCTGGTTGCTTAGTCGCAGAAAGCTCACCTTAGCTTCCACTCCCTTCAGTTTCTGCAATTGACCTGCGGACAAATCGCCAAGAGCCTTTATTTGGGATGTCAGTATGTCGCTGTGGCCGCTCAAGAGACGCACTCCACGCTTATAGTCGCTCTCTGGGTCTTGCAGCGCATTCAATTCATCGGTTACCTGTTGTATCTGGTAACGAAGATGTCCCAACCCACCTGTTGAAGAAGCACGTTTTTCGTGCGTAGCATACAAATGTGCTGCATTTGCCTCAAGTTATGCGCCCAGAGCTTCTGGTTGTACTGGAGCCGAGAATGCTCGTAGAGCGCCAGTTCGGCTTCCGACGAGGCAATCTCATTTTGAATTTTCTCGATGTCAGTTTGGACTTCACCCAATTGGTTATCCATCAAATCGCACCTAGCGTGGAAGCTGAGCTCCTCCTCCGACACCACAATCCGCCAGTCGCGACGCTCCAGGGCAGAAACCAACCGTTCAATGAACTCCGCCCTCGGATTGAACCCGCTGGTGCCGGCATGCAGCCCAACCCCGAACAAGTCTTCCCACGCGTTGGAGGCATTCCTAGGGCAGGCGGTCGTCAGTCGGGCTTGCAGCGCTTCCAGTCCAGTCATCGAATTTCTTTTCCAGCGATTTTAGAGTTTCAATGCACGGTACTGCTCAAGCTTACGCTGGAGCTCCTTCTCTTGACGACGCACAAACCCAGCGTCTGTATGGGTGAATTTGGAATCCTGTAAACATTCTAGCTGATTACTCAAAGCGGTTACCAGCAAATCCCTAACCTCATGGACATTTCGATGTCGGAAGTTCGAGAAGCAAGGCTTGCCTTCTAGTGGCCTTATATCTATGGCCTCCCCGCACGAGTTACGGTAGACGCCAGGGAAGTACCCCACTGGGTATACTTTCCGCCAGCCCTCCCCGTCTACGTCCAGCGCGTCCTCCCACATTTCAAACGGGACCACCTTTAGCTTCCGCATTTGCGCTGCCGCTTCGTAGTCGAAATCGGCAGGTGGCCACTCTGGTAGGACATACCACCAGCGGCATAGGAGCTCAGCAATCAACGCCTCCTTACGGCCTTTCTTCTTTAATTCCTTCACAATTTTAACAGGGCCTGACTCGCTGGAGGTGCTGGACTTCTTTTTGGAGCGGCGTGGGCCCACTTGTCTTTTTGGACTTCGTTTTTCTGTCTTCTTTTTCTTTTGGGCTTTGCTGGAGGAGGACGTCACACTAGCCGAGGACGATTCGTCTGCGGAGGAGCTCAGAAAGCTACTGGTGCTCTCTGAACTTGTGGCGTCCAGGCCGGCAGGCGACCGTGTCGTGGCTGAAGGACGAGCCGACGCTGGCGCGTCATCCTCATCATCGACGAACAACACCTTACTTCGGTGACCAGCGAGTCGCACTGGCGACTCGGCGCTCGATGGCAAGCTCATTGGTGCTTAATCCGCGAATAACTAGAATCGTAGATTCGTTTCACTGAGGGACCCTGTGCGCGTGATGTCGCAATTGATATCAGCGTGAGAGCTGGCGTGTCCAGCGTTTTGTGATGCGTCGGTCTTCGCAACAAACGACAATTTTATGTCCAACCAAGCCCTGCTCACCTCGTGCTTAGCCAGCGCAGCAGTCGGCGCTGTCGCCTTCTACCTGTGGACTAAGACCCCCTGGCCTCTCAGACGGACGAAAACCGGCCAAGAATGCAAAATGGCGCTGGTTGTTAACATGGACTTGAAGATGGGCAAGGGCAAAATCGGTGCACAATGCGGGCATGCGGCGTTGGCTGCCTATCGGCGCACGGAGAAGCTGGGGCTTACAGAGTTGGATGATTGGATCAACGAAGGACAAACTAAGGTATGTCTGAAAGCGACCTACGACCAAATGATCAGTCTTCGCTACGAAGCGAAGAAGCGAAATGTCGTGTCCTAGTGAGTATCGCTGTCGGTTCTCATTCAGTCAGATTTATGACGCAGGACGCACTCAAATCCCCAGCGGTAGTGCCACGGTGCTCGCGGTCGGACCGGCACCGGTGGCCTTGATTGACGAAATCACTGGCCACCTGAAGCTGTTATAGATTAGCACCTAAGTTCGAAACTGGGTAGTCTGAACTCTGCTCTCTAAAGTCACGATCCAAGGTCCAGAATTGCAGCTCTCCCTTGTAATTCGAAACTCGGATATGACCCTTAGACCTCCGACAAACGCATAGCTCATCGCCACAGCGAGAGCCTTTGGTTTTCGATAGAAAGACGATATCAGTGCCTTGGTGTTCAGCCGTCTGCTTTTCAAAAGACATGGTGGTCCATCTGTGGAGCAGGCACTCACGATGAAGCACTAGCGCGCCTATGCCTAACGTGTCGGGCGCAAGGGTCAACAACTCCTGGACGTCGGTGTTGTCCGAGTTGAAGTTTTCAGGGTTGTAGTTTCGCAGCTTGTAGAACAGGGAGGTGACAAAAACTGCCACATCGGGGCTCATATCCTCCTCGTTATGGAACCGCATTGCGTATGTCTCCATTCTTCGCAGATGTTCAGAGGCAGTTGGGTTGCTTTGACTGAACCGGGTCATTCTTTGAGATATATGGGCAGAAGGAGATGCGTCGGCGTCGTGATATTCATTATCGCCCGTAAAACGAACCTCGGACCTTAACCCACGCGATTTGCGGCGCGCTCGAGTGCCATCCAGGCCCAGCAATGGCACCGCAGGGTCTTGAGATTCCTCGCCAAGCCTACTTTGTCGTCGAGCTCGAGGAGTACCTTGTCTACGGGGACTGACACGTGGTGTGTGCCCTCCGCCACGCTGAGAGTCGTCTGCAGCAGTCGGTTGTGAGGCTTCTCCTTTGAGCTTGCGACGTCCACTTTGTTGTGAAGGTCGGCGAGGACGCTGAGAGTTGTCTGCAGCAGTCGGTTGTGAGACTTCTCGTTTGGGTTTGCCACGTCCACTCTGTTGAGAAGGTCGGCGAGGACGTTCAGAGTCGTCTGCACCAGTCGGTTGTGAGGTTTCTCGTTTGAGCTTGCCACGTCCACTTTGTTGAGAAGGTCGGCGAGGACGATGAGAGTCGTCTGCAGCAGTCGGTTGTGAGGCTTCTCGTTTGGGCTTGCCACGTCCACACTGTTGAGAAGGTCTGCGAGGAGGATGAGAGTCGTCTGCAGCAGTCGGTTGCGAGGCTTCTCGTTCGGGTTTCCCACGTCCACTCAGTTGAGAAGGTCGGCGAGGAGGATGAGAGTCGTCTGCAGCAGTCGGTTGTGAGGCTTCTCGTTTGTGTTTGCCACGTCCACTTTGTTGGGAGGCTTGGAGGGCCTCTTGAGATGTTCGGGGACTTCTATGGGTCCTGTTTCCCGAGCGTTCCTGTGACATTGCCCTTCTGCCTTCCTCGGTGACAGCGTCATCCTGAAAGCCTTTCCGTACGGGCTTGGGGAGTTTGGTACCTGCAGCTGGACTTGGTAACCCCTCAGGCGCAGTGGCAATAGAGTGGTGTGACGTCTTCATTCTCATGGCCCCCGCTCCTATCACCTCAGTCTCGGGGTCCGACACAATCGTAGGTAGCGGCGATGGGGTTACCACGACGTCGTCCATTGCGGTTTTTCGAAGGCCTCCAGTTCGAAGACGATTCAGCCGTCTCTTCTTTGCAATTTCCTCCTTGGTGGGCGGCACTTCCTCCTCCAGTTCAACGGCTGCAACCCCATCAGAGGCCTTCTTATTAAATAGAAATGAGGAACGTTTGCGAGAGCGAGTACGAGAATGCCCCACCGGTGGCGCCAACTTCTCATCAGCTTGGAACTTAGCCTTGATTCGATCCCGCTATAGTAGGCATTAGGACACGTTACATCATCCTGACTCACCTTGCGCACTACGGACACCTCAGTTTCCATAGTCAATTCAATATTAATGCTCTTTCAGAACTCCAGTTCCACCCTAATTAGCGCTTCAACCGTAGCTTTGCTACCATCTGATAGTCAGTAACCCACCCTAATTACCATTTCGTACATGTCTATTCGTATCAGGCCTGAAATCGCATCCGATGTGCATCTGGTGGGTGCTGGGCGCCCCCCCCCTATGCAGGAGGCACTCGCGGGCGTTTTATTGGGCTGCTCATCGTCAGTCACATCTCACACTCGCAGGCTTGAGGAGGCGAAACTGAACGAGTCTCCTATCGATACCAATATTGCAGGGGTAGACCTTAAGGTGTTTTTAAAGCCGTGTTCGTCTGGCTACCGCAAGAAGCTGTGGAAGACGATTTCCACGTCCAAGTATGTTTACGTTCCATGCCCTTATCCTGAAAGGGACGCCATTATGGTGCTGCAAGTGCCCAAAAGACGCGCTGCTGACATCAACCGAGTGAGAATGCACCTCCAACACCTAAGAGCCACCGACACGCGAATTGACCTGTCTCTTCGGAGTAAAGAGGTGCTCGTGAGCACGCAAGGCCTCAACTCCCAGTCATCAGCCAAGTCACTTATCATGTCAGATATCTCTGTGAACAGCTTAGACGGTGTCAAGGCATCCAAGACTGTCAAGAGTTCCAAGTCCATCCGAGTTCACTCCACACCTCGAAAGCAGTCCATTACGAGGGTGTCCGACGGCACAGTCGACCGACTCCAAGAACGAGTCGATCAACTCGCTGATAAGAACCAGGACCTGGCAGAGCAAGTGCAGTACATGAAAGGTCGGCTGGACGCACACCCAGCTAGATCACCTCGCAGCGCGCGCTCCTCGCAACGATCGGGGCACCACGAGCTCAACGAACTCAAGGAGCAGCTTGAGCGGTTGGCTGACAGGCAAAACATTGTGGCCACGCGCAGAGGTGCGGATCGGCCTGAGTCTGACCACGAGTGTGCAGCGACTTGCTGTGGCTGTGACGGGGGCTGCCCAGCCCCCTACCCAGCAGCACCCTACCCAGGAGCAGCCTACCCAGGAGCAGCCTACGCAGCAGCGCCCTACCCAGGAGCAGCCTACGCAGCAGCGCCCTACCCAGGAGCAGCCTACGCAGCAGCACCCTTCCCAGAAGGAGCCCCCTCCCCCCTCCCAGCCGGCGACCCCGCTGACGTGCCCGCAGTCCCGTCTCCGAACATGGACTGCGTCCATTATCATAAAATGTGATCATCGTCCATACCATTATCGTTTTCCATCGTTGAACATTCGAAATTAGAACACGGCCAACAGTGTGAAGGAGGCATACAGTAGAAAAATGGGGTAGGCAGCCAAATACCTCTGCTTTCGTAGCTCGAGAAACTGCATTGAAACCAAAGGGAAGCCTCACCGCCTCGAAGAATCGAGAAGCTGTCGTCGTTGACCATAACACGCACGAGAGTGCTATCCACACCCCCAGCACAGACCGGAGAGATACGAACACTGACACCGCAGCGAGAAAAGTTACCGGCATCAAAGAGTAACCAAGAATGGAAACAGATGCTACAGGGCCGATGTAGTTCGTCTGACTGAGCATATTTAACAAAGCCCAGATGCCGATGGATCCCACGATGCCCAGTCCATAAATGTAGCCGAATTGCACTTTGCCTGACTGTATTCGGCGGTACTCTGGCCACTCACGCACAGGAGGCACAGACCCAATGCCACGACCATCAACATTGGTCCGATGATGTCGACGTCCTGAATGACTACTAGGTCAACGTCTCGGAAAAATAGCACTCCTTGAATCCTCGCTGCGATTTCAGCAGGTCTAATGCCCAGCTCCTCCAACAGCGGCAGGTCGTTCAGAGTCTCGTCGTCGTCATCGGTCTGAGGGTCTGGCGTGACACAAGGATACTGGCCTTGCCGGAGTGGAGCTCCACCGAAAGGAGCCATGTGGGTGGGTTCTGTAGGGAAAGCTTCCTGGCCGTAGTAGGCAGGTTCCGGAGGGTGACCGTAGTACACGGGTGCTTGATGGAAATGAGGGTCTGATGGGATTGCTCGGTGGTAGGGGTCTGATGGGAAGGCATCGGGTTGTAATGGAGCCTGATGAAAATGACTTTGTATGGGAACCATTGGGGGTTGAACTGGTGTCACAGGCATGCCTCCTCCAGAGTGAGAAATCTCCTGTGACCTAACCTGAGGGTAGGAGGGTTGGGGGTACTGCTGTCCTGGCATTTGAGGGCTATTAGCGGGATGACCAGCATGCTGGCCTGACAAGTAGGAGGCCCTGGACGCCCCATCTTGGCCTGCTGGGTGCATTATGGTCGTTTTTTCTCGTTGATTAGAACACTGGCGAGAGGGGACGGTTGAATCCCCCCTGGCGATTCATGAACTGTCGGTACTTCCGTTTGCTTTTACGATTGACTCCTGAGAGATCGGAAGCAGAGTGATCTTTGTTCTTTGTGGTGTCAAACTCTTCAAAGCCCATCACTGCGGCGACGTCCATCTCCTCATCGACATCCTCTGGAGACGCCTCCCTCTCAGGCTCAGGCACCTCTCTGGCTGGTAGCTCCTTGGCCACTTCGGTGACGCAGTACCGAGACCGAAACGAGTCATCTCGGTCGCTATCGTCCGACCTCTGTCGTCGTTTTTTAGGACTGCGAGACCTCTCTCGCCGCTCTCGCCTGTGACTAAAACGGCTGGACTCGTCCCGGCCACGAGTATCATCGCGATCACGAGAAGGCTTTCGTCTTGGACTTCGACTTCTGTCGTCTTTGCGGTGTCTTCCCTCGTCTCTGCGGTATCTTCCCTCGTCTCTAGGGTATCTTCTGTCGTCTTTAGCGATTCTTCTGTCGTAAGTCCTGTCTCTTGAGATGCTGCGGCGGCGCATTTGGCGAATTTTCTCGCAGATTCGTTCATTCAACAGCGAAATTTGAGTCTTCAATCTCTAGATCACTCTCCTTGGCGAATTTTCTCGCAGATTCGTTCATTCAACAGCGAAATTTGAGTCTTCAATCTCCAGATCACTCTCCTCCCCGAAAGTAGTGGCCGGTACCTGCCACGCCTGCACTGACGAGTCGGCGCTCGTAGTCAATAGCATCATGTCAAACGCTGGCTCCGGATTCCAACAGAGGTCGTACACCGACGATAGATGTCCACTATGGGTAAACATTAGCTCCGAAGGGCCATCCAACTCGTCATCAGGCAACTGCTCCTTGCCAATAGCAGAAAGATCCCACATTGTAACTTGACCATCTGTGTTGGCCGATACCAAATACTGTTCATGTGTAGGGTGAAACTGAACCCTCATCAGTTGACTGGTGAGGTCATGGCCCCAAAGGCTATGAACTGGATAGTCTTGCTTACGCACATCCCAGATCACCAGATGTTTGGATCCTCCAGCTGCAACCAGGTGAGGTCTCGTAGGGTGGCTGGCCACACAGTTCAAAGCCCCTATCTCGGGCCGGAAAACGGCTGCTGCTCCCGTGGAACGGCGGAGATCAAACAGCGACAAGGCGCCAGCCTCGTCGCCCACTACTACTTGCGAAGCGGTTGTCCACACTGCCTCATTCGGCCACTCGGAGAACTGTGCCAACGCCGCGACAGGGGTCGACGGAGACTCCACGTCCCAAAGGCACACTCGAAAGTCCTTGCCACAACTGAGCAACCGAGACTCAACATCCTTGTTCCAGTCCAGGCTCCAGACCTCCTCTGTGTGGGCCGCCAGTTCCACGAACTCCGCTGAGTCGGTGCAGTCCGTTCGTAGAACCGGCAGATCAAATACGCGGACTTTTCCGTCTGGCGCGGAGCACGCCGCGAGGGAGGACTTGTGTGGTGAGATACGCACGCTGTTGACTTCTCCCCAAGGATGCGCGATCCGCTGCAGCTCAGTTACCTTTGGGGGTACATCATCCACGGTGAACCCTTGCAAGTCAGCACTCAGGTGTTTAAAAGTGCGGTCCTTGTCAGCTGTCACCGGCATGTGACGGGGGAGGTAGACTTCGCTCACGAGAAGGTAATTTTTTTCTTTCTCTACGGGCTCAAAGGACGTCGCTGTCAGCACTTTCTGGCCGACGAAGGTTCCATCCACCTGTCGGAGACCCTTAGCAAAGGCGCAGGATATTGAAGGCGTCTCAGGTGTGTATCGGAGAACGAAATCGTACAAGAGCGAGGTGTTCACCTTCCAGTTGTTCCATTCCTCGAGCTGGGCATCGCTGTACATCTGACAATTCGTAAAATGATGAATGTGGTCGTTGGTAACTCCTCCGCAGACCTTGACAGCTGTGCCAGCGCCGTAGGTCTCTCTCGGCTGCTCACTCAAGCGACGAAGACGCCTTGGACCGCAGTGATCGGTTGCTCTCGAGATGATATGGACATGCGACATCAGCAGACATACTGGCTGCAGAAGTGCCGAGTTCAGCTGGAAACTCTTGTCTTCATTGACGAACTGAACATGGACGCAGTGGAACAGGCAGTCCTCGTTGACCACAACGACGCCACCCGTGGATGGGAAAGCATTTCAGACAAGGTGGTCGGTATCGTCGACCACCACGCTGACACAAAGCAGCTTCTTGTCCAGATGACCACTTTGACTACGGTGGATGAGGACTCTGCCATTCAATTTCCCGGCGTACGCTTGATCTCGACCGCCGCTGGGTCATGCTCCAGCCTTGTGCTAACAATGTGGTACGCGTCGCACTGCACTCTGTCGTATTACACTGCTTTGCTCTTGAGTGGTGCGATTGTCAGTGACACTAAAGGGTTTAAACAGGATCTGAAAGGCTCGAGGTGGTCCGAAATCGATTCGAAGGCCTTCTACTGGTTAAGTCACATGTACGATGACTACCCCGAAAGTGACTCCATCCACAAGGAGCTCAAATCTATCAAGGACGACGACTCGCTGTACAGCATGGTTCCCTTAGACCGGCTTCTCACTATGGACATGAAGACCTTTACATACGGTAGTGTGGTGGTTGTGTACTCCTCCTTCCCCACCAAATTGAAATCGCTCATGGAAACCGGGAGCGGCAGCGTATGGGCAAATCATTTGGCAGCGCACGGAGCGCTGGTGATGGTGGTTCTAGGGCATGGAAAGAATTTCCGTGAAATCGGCCTCTTCTCGACTGACTCTACGGTGGTAAATGAACTGAGCGACCACTTTTCCTCAAGTCTTACCTCCACGATGACAGACGTCCTCAATCATGAGGGTCTCAGAGTCACACGTCATACGGCAATGCATGCAACCAGGAAAATCATTGAACCGCTGGTGCGGAGTTTTTTTTCGGTGTCGTGAAAATCAAGTCGGTGTGAGAAACTTGATTTTATTGGTGCCATGAAGAAGGTAGTCTACCTGCTTCTGTAATTCGCCAAAACAGTTCATCGTTAATTCACCAAAACACTTCATCGTTAATTCACCAAAACACTTCATCATTAATTCACCAAAACACTTCATCGTTAATTGAACAGGGTTCCAGCCAACTTCCGGTCCGAACCAAATGTCATCCCAAAGCCTGCAGATCACGCCAATCGAGAGGACAACCACCTGCGTTCACCCGAAGTCGAGGTTCCGCGTGAACCACCTCACAAGTTGACTCATCAAGTGGAGTGTGCAGGGACCGTTGGGAGGAGTCGGATTATGAACTGTCTGGGAGAGAGTCTGATTACGAAGCAGGTTTTCTGGTGGAGAGAGTCTGACGTTCCCGTATCTTTTTTAAGATCATTCGCAATATTTTTTCGACCCGAAAATCGGTGAAGTTTTCTTGTGAAGGGTGAAATTTTGATGGAAGCCTAGAACTGTGCCAACGCTCGATGGCTGGTTACCTCCGATGAGTGATTATCTCCAAGTAAACAGAAATACACGAGATATCTGCATATACTGACGCTGTGGGCTTGAACCTGCGTCTTTGTCTCCTACTCATCCGCCTGGTCCACCTGGTCGACCTTCTCGTCGGATTTATCCCTTCTCTTCTTCTTTGATCTCTTCTCCGTTGCCTTTTGTTTCTCCTCTTCCTCTTTCTGCAGCTCAAAGCCAGGCCGCAGCGACAGCAGGCAAATAACGATGGCCATCAGCAGAATGTGCGTTAGGTTGAAGTCGAAACTCCGCTTGAAGGGAAAGCACTTCTTAGCTATGAAGCCCAGTTTGAACTTCTCAAGGTGTGGCTGTTGACAAACACTCCAGAACTCGCCCATCAGATGAAGTGTGAGGCCCGAAAGGAAGCACAGGAAGATGCCCATGACAGCGGCATCCATCCATCTGGAGTAGCTTACGTATGCCATTATTGTAGATTTTGTCGTGCTGTGACATGCAACGATCAGATTAAGTATGAGTGCACGTGGATCAGGTCGATATCTTTTGGTTGGACAGTGTCCTCGGACGGACGATGGCTGCACCATTTACCTGCAGCCTCACACGCCTGCGTATTACTTGCCTTCTCGCACATGGAAACGGCCAGCGACGGCGGTGCACTTTGAACGGGAGGTTTGCCTCTACAACCACGTAATGTGGCGCTCAGACGTCCCGGTAGTGTCAGACTACGACCACCAAGTGCGCCGGGAGGTGATCAAGAGCTCAGTGGACGCCTACGAGCAGAGTCAGTCTGTGAAACACACACAGGAGCAAAGGAAAGAGCGCCGGAGACAGCGCCGTGATAGACAGTTGCAATGAGTGAGACAGTGTTCCATAGAGGGGCGAGTCAGTGGTAATTAGTGTGATTGTTTGACATGGCACAGTCACAGGCCTTCATTGCAGGGAACCCGTTGCGAACGTCGGAGCTAACTATGGATTGGGAGACGCTGAGCAGTGAAGACGTCGGGGAGAACGCAATATCTTCATGCGAAATCTTCTGCAAAGAAGCATTCTTGTCAGATGATAGCGTTGGTACAGATGACTCGAAATATGAGTCACCAATGCCTGCAGGGGATCCCGAGATTCCCCGTCTGTCCCCCGTCTCAGAACCCGACACCCCGCTCGATGCCATGTTCAGCAGGGAGCCTGCGTGGGACGAGCTTTATGACTCTGCGAGTCCCCGAGCAAGTATCACTTCTGTAGACGACCTCGATGTACCGTCCCTGCAATCAATAACATTTCCGGAGAGACGGTGCTCTTCGGTTTCAATTTCATCAGAGTCCGGAGGGTTGAAGATCGCTACACCTCGTGGAGTAACGCCTGCTGGGGATTGGCCGCGGGTGGTGTTGCCAGCCTCGCCACTGGCACTCCGCGCTGACGATTTCCAGCGGGTAGCCATGGGCCAGAAGTATTCGGAGGTGGATGCTCCGCGTCCACGCACAACCAAGGTTCCTTCAAATTTCGTCGTCCTTGGCAGTCCAAGCATTGACCCTTTGAGATCCCCTGCGCTGCGGCCTAACATTACGCTTCAAATGGGTTCTCCAAGGCAGGACGATCGAATTCCAATGGGAGTGCCTTTGGTGCAACGCTCTCAAACGGGTTCCATCCCCTGCAGGAGTGCCCGAGTACTACCTGCCTGGCACCACTCCCAACACGACCTCCGGCGACCTGCGAGCGGAATGAATCCGGAATGGAGACATTCGCAGGCGGCGGAGGTGAAGTGGCCTCCAATCGCTCATCACCCCAGCCTGGTGCGGTTGAGTCCTTCTGTCGTGCGATCCAGCCAGTTTCCTAGCGCACTTAGAGGTCCTGCCTATGCATCGTCCATCACAAGATTTAACAGTGACGGCTACGCGACTACGTTGCCTGCAAGACTACAGCCCCCGCCAGACCTCGGCTTCCGCAGCGGCATAGTCCGCACTGGTGGCGTCCAGCAAGCGACGTACCCGCCTAATGTGCTTCTGCAGACCGTCCCCAGACCACAAAACTCGCGCTTCACTCCCCGGAATGTGACTCTTCGTGCCTCAGAGACACCTCCGGTTCGCCAGCCATGTGGCCAGTCTACTAGGCGTGTCCTCGAGTCCAACGTGACGAGTTCACGTCTTCTAGGGCCCCGCATAGGTCTGGATGCAAGCGGCACTGGTCGGCGCTTGATGCTCGATAGGGGCGGTCCTTTGTTGAGGCCTCAGACGAGACATATTCTGGACCCACCTGTGGCTGCTCGCGCACCTCTGGGGATGCATCCCCAAGCCACTCCTTCGCCACTATCTTTTGCTCCTGCAAGGTCAGTTAGACCCTCCAGACCAATGTACAGGGAAGCACGAGCCCCGATGAATCTGTCTCATCAAGCCATGGGGTATTGCACTTCAGCAAGAGCCAAATCCTCAGGCTTCGGCCAGCCGTCAGGTCAGCCCCGCATGCAAAGCTTCTCAAAAGCGTTAGGTTACACCTCGAGTCACCCCTGCATGCCAAGCTCATCAAAGGCATCGGGTCACCCCTGCATGCCAAGCTCATCAAAGGCATCAGGTCACCCCTGCATGCCAAGCTCATCAAAGGCATCAGGTCACCCCTATATGCCAAGCTCCTCGAAGGCATCAGCGGCCAGCGACGGCTATTTCCCCCAGTATGCACCTCGTATCGTGCTGGACTCGCGATTTCGTTGACTGAAGGCAAAAATTCTATGACGTCAAGTAATGTACACTGCTTACAATTTTACCCCTCACAAAACTCCAATCGCGCGCCTCCACCACCTCTCCTGCTACTATCATTTCATCCACCACCCGTGCAGCCTCCGCATGCCGGTACAACAGGTCCAGCTCGCAAACCCCCCCGAAGTGCTCGTCGAGATTTTCTATGAGGAGGTGGATGAAGCAGAACATGGCCAATTCGTTCTCGCTGCAATCAACCGAGAGGACGCACGTAAGGCCAGCGTAGTGGCGATAGACAAGTTTCGCGTCCTGGTACTCCACGAAGTTGCACCAACTAGACTCACGGGCAGAGACGGCCAAGTGGACGTCCTGCTCTACGCTTCGTCTGTCGTTGTCTTTAGTGTACCATCGGGAAAAGCGGACCCGGCCCTGTATCAGAGTTGCTTCCGCCTCACATTACGATTGATGATTAGAAAGAATCGAATCATCGAATTGATGAACAGTGATCTCCTGCCGTTAGTGCTGAGAGGAATACCACTCAAACTGGGGGAGCCCGTTCCACCTGTTCAGACTCTCCGGGATGTGCCACTCGACCTCGGAATGCGCTCCCCAGTGCTCATCACCGACGTTCTCGGACGCCGGACAGCAGTGGCGGGCACCGACCTGGCTCCGTCAGAGATGTCCACGCCGGCTGTACCTGCAATGCAGGGGTTCTGCTTGGCAGGTTCTCGATCCAAGGTTGAGGTCTCGTCTGAAGCCAAGAATCGCGTCTCAGCACTTTTCCAGGAAGCGGTGTCAATTGAAACGGGGCCCGTCGATGACGTCGAACACCAGACAGATGCAATGCAGGGGTTCTGCTTAGCAGGTTCTCGATCCAAGGTTGAGGTCTCGTCTGAAGCCAAGAATCGCGTCTCAGCACTTTTCCAGGAAGCGGTGTCAATTGAAACGGGGCCCGTCGATGACGTCGAACACGACGTTCCTAACATGCTAACCCCTGTTGAAAACACCGAGAACATCAAACCAAGCAGCTCTCGTTTTCTGGACACATTATGGGGCCTGGAGGAGGAGTGGATCATGTCGCCGAAGCCTTCTTCAGCAGGTAGACATCTCCGAACGGTCCCCAGTGAGGAGGTTTTGAACTTGCTTCGCATCGCTTTGGGCCCATGCAAACCCTTTGTGACGTTGAGGTGTCGGCGGACACTGGATATTTTGGTGATGGGCTCCGGCTTGGCCGTGTTGCCCTCGTTTCTTCAGCCTGCGGAGACGCTATTCTGGAACGCAGAGGCGGCACTCCCCGTCATGAACGTCCTTGTCGGTTCGCTCGCCGACCCACGAGACCTGACTGAGCACTGGCGGGTGCAGACATGTGTGTGGCACGCATTGGCCTTGCGGCGCCACTGCCGAGATGGATCGTATCCTCTTCCCAGTGCCGCCTTCATTTTACAGAGAATCGTCAGCAACGTGAAGGCGCTTGGGGCATCGTTGGCTGGAAGGGAACTCTCCACCCCCTGCGTGGCGTTGGTGACGCATGAAGGCATATCCGATGGCAAGAGCTTAATCCGATTGTCGAGTCCAATACCGATAGGGAGTCTACTGCTAGTTACACGCTTTCCTGCCCACTCCAACGCACCAGTCTCCCTCCATCCCAACCACTACCGTATTATTCGGGCAAGGCCCAAACGCTGGTCTCAGCTTTCGCTCACGTCCCCTCTGCGGTCATCAGTTGCAGGGATGCTGCCAAACGTCTGCGCTGTAGTGGTCCATTGCAGCCAATTCTACTATCAGACCAAGCAAGCTCGAGTTACTCAGCGTCAGTTGGAGGAGTGGGCGAGTCAAGAAGACGAGAGATTTGACCCGTCGACAGTCCGGTCACGTGCAGACTTGTTGGTGGTTGACTGGCGTGACCTATCAGAAGAGGCGAGTTGGAGGGACTCGCCTGGCGGCCTGGAGTCGGTGCTGTTCGTCATCAGCTGTGCTCTATCTCTAGCAGACTACGAAAGCATCCAGCCTGGTGCGTGTCTTGTTATGGGCCGGGGGATGGCGCTAGAGCCCCCTTCTAGATATCTGCGCCTCCGACGACTGATTCCTGCCGCGGGAGTCGTTCTACAGCAAACCCAAGGCTTCCAGCTGTCGATGCCCGGCCTAGAGCAGTATCGCCATGGATCGCTGCCGGCAATGGATCTGGTTGGGCTGCCAATATCCAAGCTGACCGTTGTGCATCTGCTTTCGAGTGCGGGCCAGCATTTTTTCAAGTACCGTGAGGCTGTTGTGAGAATAGCATCCGAGCAGGGGAAGATGACGGGACGGATGATTCTCGAAGGAGTTTGTTTGCAGAAGCCCGACATTGCTTGGATCGAAGGCCGAGCTCTCGAGATTTTCACCTCAGCTGCTCTGACGTGCACGCTACTTGATCCCTCTGTTACGGAGAATGATCCGTTTTATGTTACTGCTCTTGGCCATATTGTTTCTGGCAATGTGAAATATTAATAAGCGGCCATGCACACTAACTGTAGAAGTACCACCACTGCGCTGGATTAGCCTCATCACAGAGACCGGCCTTCACCGAATGCGCTGAGAGGTTGCCGTCGGGTTTCCTTTCAACCTCCAAACACTTCCCATCGAAAACGAAAAGACTCTCCGTTACCTCCACGGTTTCCAAGTTGTCGTGTCTCATCAAGGTCTTCGTGCGGGCCTTTTCACGGGTCCAGCCAGGGTACACGGTTGGCGTGATCCCAGTGCACTTGTTAGTTCTTCGGAGACCATCAGCCGTCAGCTGGATACACATGTTGAGAGTCGCGGCCTCAAGCAAGTTGCCCCTGTCGTCGAGAGCCCAAGCTTGGGTCCCATTGGAGTGGTGGCAGGAGTATGCGCCGCAATGAGATTCCGAGGTCAAATTTCCATTGAAGGAATCAATGCAGATGTTGAAGGCGGCGTTTTTGAGGGCACCGGTGTTGGACCAATTAGATATCTTCGGAACGAACATATCTGGAACTACGTTGTCGAGATACCACTGGAAATTTTTGGATCCGCATTGCTGTCGGACCTGCTTCGCATGGGTAAGATCACCAAGAGGATTGCGTTGCGGTAGCTTCGAAATGCACAGTTCAGCAAGTCGGGCGTGGTCGTCCATCCATACCAACGCCGTTCTCAGCTTGTTCCTGTGAATTTCATCACCTGGGACTTTGTAAACCTGCCCCTTCCAGTACTTGGGAGATCTGAAAATATGGCCGACCCTGGAGCAGGGAAGCGCTTCAAGAGCTCCTCCACACATCCATGTCTTGAACCCGATTTCCATCTCCTCCCCGCCATAAAGGCGCATCTCGCGGTCGTAGCCGTCCAGCACATCGATAAACCAATGGTAGTTCGCAGCGAATAATCCTCCAGCCATAACGGGCGATGGCATAGGCTCTGCCGCCGGCTCTATCCTGTAGGGGTGCGTTTGGCCCAGTGACCACGAGAACGAGAGAACTGTCAGATGTCCGGACTGAAAGTCCATGTACTCGTGGTCGATTGTGTGTATCATAGGCACAACGATGGTCTTGGGAGACTCGAACGTACGCTGTACCAAGGGTTCGAGCCACCTAGGGCCACACTCAATATGCGAGTCAAGGAAAACCAATGTGTCTCCACGGGCCCATTCAGCGCCTCGGATGCGAGCCATCATTAGACCATTCCGCTCCTTCAGTCGTCGGACCCGGGTTTTCGGCAAGAACTTTAGATTGCGATCGAGCTCCGAGAACAACCACGGGTGCGACGTAGGATTAGAGTTGTCGTCGACAAGGATGATCTCGGCAAGCAACTCTGCAGGTGTCCTGTTAAGCACTGAGTGTACGGATCTTAACAAGGCAGACAAGTCTTCATTGTGGAACACGAAAATCACTGTGGCTCTTGGCATTCGGCTGGTGTCGTACTTTACACTCCTACATTCGCGAGAGTTGAAATCAGGCACTGGCCGGTCTAGTGCTAAGGCCCGGCTCCTACGGGAGTTGAAGGCGTACCCACGATATGAGCTCTCCAGTTCGGATTGAGACATCCGGAATCTTAGCGGTTCTGGTGTCCATGCCGGGGAGCCTGACTCATCCAGCCCAACTCGGCCATGCAGGTGCAAGGGATCAATTGTCATCAAGGCGCTCTCCTTCAGAAGGTACGCCTCTGTTACTCCCCTCGCTTCGTCTACGGCCGTGAGGTCAAGGTGTCGGAAGAACTCCTGATGCTCGTCAACCACATCGAGCTTCGCGTCGCCGCTCGCTATCCGAGCCACTACCGCCGGACGAAGGCGACTGACTGCTGACTCCACCAACACCTCAACGCTGAGGCCAGACCACAATATGATCGCAGGAACTGCAGCGAGGGAAAGGCACAGGGCAAAAATCGATAACGACTTGCACGTCCGAGATTTCAATGACCTCCCAAGGGACAACCACAGGCGTACAGGTGTGATGGTTTTCCTGCCGTCAGTCATTGCAGGGCGCTTAATTCTTTGAATATCAACTCATTGGTCAGGCTTACTCCAGCCCTAAGAAACCGCGACGTTATGGTAACGAAGCATCGGTGTGGTGCATATGATTTGGGGATAGTTTCTGTGAGTCAGCCTTAGTAACCTGCACGGCATCATCCGTGGAGTCACCCTATGTCAACTCCCATCATCAAAGTTTCTGTGTGCACGTCGCACACAATTAAATCATGAGCGCCGAGAACAGTAAGTCGTAAGTGCTTCTGAACCATCAGCGGCCTTCGTGACGCGAACCGACCTTTTTGAATGGGCTTCGCGTCTCACGGGCGTGCCAATACAAGGCGTAGATACCTTCTGCGACGGAATCGTTGTGGGAGATCTGGCTAGCAAAGTTCTGGGGCACCGACCCCTCAATCTGAAAAAGCAGCCTGGGGACATGCTTCACGATTATAACTGGACGGTCGTATCAGCCTTCCTCACTCGTGTTCACATTCCAACAGATCTGGTCAACCCGAATTCATTGCGTCAGGGACACTACAAAGGTGTCATACAGGCCCTAGCCACCCTGTACGGGCTGGATATGTGGCGTAAGGCTGACTCCCAGGATGTCGTTTGCCGGTCGTTGTCACGGACGGTTTTCACTGATCCTTGTGACCGGAAAGTCGTGAGGTGGCTGACGTCAGACAAGCCTCGAGAGTGTCTGGGCAATCGGGGCTCGCTGGTCACCCGAGTTGCCCATTCGCTTGACTCCCTCAGCACATTGCTACAGCGGCCGCCCACCCCTCTCAGCGACGACAAGCCAGCAACTGAGCCTGTTCCTTCGCCTCCACCTCCGCACGTCCAGACGCTGCCTGATGTGCCGGAGAATGAAGAAGCCCCGGAGCAATTCAGTCTCGATATAAATTCTGATGGGCGCCTTTCCAACGCAGAAGATTTCTTGCGGCTTGAGAGGGCGCGCCTGCGGTCGCGTATCGACTTCCTTGAGAAGCAGCACGCCAACATGGAGGTCAAGTGCCGCATGAATACGTTGGAGCAAGCTTCGCAGAATGCCCTTCAGGTCGAGCAGGTCACGGCTCAGCTGGCATTCAAGCTGGAAAACGAGAAAGAGCGGCTTCACGAGTCGCTCAGCGATATGCAGACCCTCTGGGACACCCGACTAAAACGTATGGAGAGGCACCTAGAGGCGGCTATGGAGGCGTGCATGTCTGGGGAAGCTGACCTAGACTCTATGGTGCGTGATAGCGTGCGCTACCGCGAGACATTTCTGAAGGAGTGTCAACGGGATCAGGCGAAAGCACTACAGGATTTGAGCAGCGGCCACACAGTATTGGAAGATACCGAGAAGCGAAGTCAGCTGCTGGCGTCTTTGATTGAAGTCGCAGCCAAATTGCGCGTGCTCTCAGAAGACGACAGGACTCTGGTCGACCTCAGCGCTGATATAGACGATGCATGTACCAAGCTGAAGGTGGGGGCAACTTCCCGAGAACTGTGAGCCTGTGAGGTGCCTTTTACACAGGTCCCTTCTTTCCGTCATCCTTGGCCAACAGTCAGCGGTGGTTGCCGCACGGAACAGACTGAAAGACGCGCAGCTGACGGCGTCGTCGACTGTAGACCTGGAGGCCATGTCGAAGATAGACGACCTGAGCGAAGAGAACGCGCACATGACATCCCGCATCGCTCGACTGGAGAAGGCAACCGTCTTCCTTAAGAACCGTGTGAAGGAGCAATCAATCTGGCTCAAGGGCGTGGATTCTGAAGAAGAGGCGGAGATGCGCTGTGAGCTGGAGCAGACGATAGACATGGAAACCGATGTTATGGTGGACTTGGAGGCTTTGCAGATGGTTGAGGGATCTGAGGGAGCCAAAGAGACACTGAAGGAACGCCTTTGGAACTTCTTCCGCCTGCACCAACGAACTCGAGGTCATTTGGGCCTCGTAGCCTCCAACTGCAAAAGCCTCCGACACACGCTACACACAATTGCAACGCGCGAGTGCTCCTACGAGACGAAGTACACCCAGCTGGAAACCTCCTTCAACAGGGACCTCGCAGCAGCGCAGGCATCACAAAGGCTAACTTTGAAGACAGCGCTGGCACAGGTCCAGTGGCAGGTAGTCAGTCTATCAGAGGAAAACAAAATCCATGAAGAACGGACGAAGGCAGTGGCAGAGATGTCTCGCAACCTCATCGACGCCTGCCGTCGGGACGAATCAAAACAGTTCCAGGCTGTGGTGCGGCGATTGGGGCGAGCCGAAAAAGAGGTAGCCTATCTGAGTGCGAGACAGGTGTTCTGGCGGCTCATCGTAGAGAAGATGACCAAACACCAAAAACACCCGACGCCCGAACTGATTGAAGATATCGCCGTTACGTTGAAAGCGCTGGAAATGGCCCCAGACAGCCTCCCAAAGGAGGACATGCTGCCAAAACTCAAGACTCAGGTGGCCCCCTTCATACAGTCGAAGTCGTCAAAGTGGTCTGAAGAGCTAAAGACCGCTGTATCAGAAGCTGTCGGCGTGGCAACAGTAGAGCTCGCCGCTCGCGACAGTCACCTGGCCTCAATGAAAACCCTAACGGACACTCTGAAGGCTAACCTCTCAAAAGAACAGCTAACTGTAGCTGACCAACAGGTAAAGTTGGCCGAGTTGACTTCTTCATGTGACACCCTTTCTCGACAACTCGTTGAAGCAGAAAACAGCACTAACGCCGCTCAGGACATATGGCGGAAGGAAGAACTGTCAATGGTGACCAGGATCCACCAACTAGAGGAGGAAAATACTCAGCTACGAGTGCAAATCTAAGACAGAGAATTGTTACATGTTTCGCTCGTAGGCTACTTCGCCAGCCACAAATGTCTTGAGTACTTGCAAGGAATCGTCCAGAACAACGATGTCGGCATCGGCGCCAACGCCTAAATGACCCTTACGGTCCTGGATTCCTAGGCACCGAGCCGGGTGCAACGATGCTGCGCTTAGGACGTAAGCCAACGAGCACTCCACCTGCTTGTAGAAGTATCGCACGCACTCGTCCATGGGACAGACTGCACCGCAGAGGGTGTCGGTGCCTTTAACGTAGGCACGTAGAGGCTCGCCGTCCACGACGCAATCCACCGTGCCCAGTTTGTAATTGCCCGCGGGAAGTCCCATTGGTCCAATTGCGTCAGTAATCAAACACAACCCCTCGCTGTGCATGCGATACGCAATCTGAAGAGCACATGGGTGGGTGTGTAGCCCATCAGCAATGATTCCGAAGTGAACGCGATCCTTTTCACGGTCGACCAGAAGGCCTGGGAGGGAGGGGTCTCGGTGATGGAAGGCAGGCATAGCATTGAACAGATGTGTTACGCAGTTTGCTCCGGCAGCCACTGCCTTCTGAGCGTCACTCAAGGAGGCCACGGAATGTCCGAGCGACACCTTAACACCGCGGGACACAAGCTCCTCCACGATTTCAGGAGAACCCTCTTTCTCGACTGCGAGGGTAACAATCGACACGTTAGATAAATCTTCTCCGTAGTGGTCGGTGACCGTCTTGAACCCCTCATCGAAGTTCTTTATGCACTCAATGGGGTGAGCACCCTTTTTCTCAGGAGATATGAATGGACCCTCGAGGTGAGTTCCAAGCACCGTAGCGCCACTCTCACCATTCCCAGCCAATTTAGGATAGTGAATGGAGGCCTCCGCGAAAATTTTAGCTGGGCAGGTAATTAGAGTAGGGCAGAAGGCGGTCACTCCTGTTGAAGGGAGCTCCTTTCTGACGTGGGCGAGGCCAGCGGCTCGGTCCTCGTGCATCAGGAAATCCACCCCAAACGCGCCGTTTAGTTGTATGTCAATGAATCCGGGAGCCACGATGCCATTCCGGCAGTCGATGATCCTATCCGCTTTCCTATTCACAGTGCTGGGGTCGATGATGCTTGGGCCACGCATCCACAGTTCACCCCGCCGCACTGTCTCGTCCTCCAGGACGCGGCAGTTCATAAAGAGCGTAACCTCAGACATCGGATAATTGCTATTTTACCGTCATCAGAATGTTGTGGGATGCACCACACTTTAGATACACAACCCAGAAACACGGAACAAGAAGCAGTTTCGTCACTGAAGCTGGAATAGTCCTCCGACGCGGCGTGGAATTTTTTTGTGCATGCGAACAGTATAGGCGGCCCATCAATAACGCCGAATCTCGATGTGCAATGCGCGTGACAGCCAGCAAGCCCGATTTTGGAGAAAGAGGAACAAGAACCAGAAGTCAGCTTCAAAACAGATGCGGTTCACGCCAGACGACAGCGTTAAGAGCCACTCTCTGGTGGTCGTCCACATCGAACGTTCAGTGAAATGTGCCGCCGATGTGTCCAAGATCTCTGTGGCTTCCACGGCCAATTTGGTTATGTTTGCGTCCTTATTTGCTGACAGTTGTAGCTGACAACAATAGCAACGGTCCTTCATGAACGCCGTATTCAACAAAGGACGGGACGCGTGTATGTGAAGGTACCAGCGTCTATGAAAGTACCCGTGTCTGTACATGTGCCTGCGTGCATGCAAATAAAATCTGCCGGCCATGACAATTAAGGTCACGAGTCGTGATG
>NW_027151410.1:0-5904 GCF_019968955.1 Porospora cf. gigantea A | reverse complement strand
AGATGAAGGACCCTGGGCTCATCCGTAACGGTGTATGGTTGTTATCGAATCTTTGCAGTTCCAAGCCGGAGCCCGCGTATGAGCACATTCGCGAAGCGCTTCCAGCTCTCCAATTCTTGATGCAGACCTCGGATGTGGAGGTTCTGAGGGGCTGTTGCTGGATCCTCTACCATTGGACAGACTGCGACGAGAACCCTAACGAACAACTGGTCGATTACATGCTGCATTCAGGACTGGTAGTGAGGCTGTCAGATCTGGTCATGCACGAGAGCACATTGGTCCACACGCCTGCTCTCAGAGCCATCGGCAACATCGTCGCCGGGGACAACGACCAGACCGACATGCTACTGAAGCTCTGCCCCATGCTGCTGAAGTACCTCGGCGATCTGGTCGGGTCCAGGCGAGCACGCAAGGAGGCACTCTGGACGCTATCAAACATCACTGCAGGCAGCTCCCACCAGATCCAGCAAATAATCGAAGCTGGACTCATACCGCAGGTGATTACAATCCTACCTACTGCGGAGTTCGAAGTCAAGCGTGAAGCCGTCTGGGCCATTTGTAACGCAATCACTGGCGGAAACCAGAACCAAGTGGACTATGTCGTTTACGCGGGCGCTATCCCGGTGCTGGTGGACCTGCTCGACAAGGAGGACGACAGCTACCTCGTGAGATGTGCTGTGGAGGCCATTAAGTGCCTCTTGCAGTGTGGAGATCACTACGTGCACATTTTCGAGATGCTTGAGCATTGTGGGGGAGTGGCTAAGCTAGAGAGCTTACAGTACTCTAAGAACAACGCGAAGAATCTTCCGTCAACAGAGGTCGTACCTTTTGACAAGGACACTGACGTGGACGTCGCCATACCAGATTTGTTAATATCCTGAGTAGCAGACTGCGTTGGTTTGTGCAGCTAAAGGCGCAACGCGATCCGTAACGGGCATGAAACAACACTAAAACCCTGATTACGGCAAGATGACTGTGTACGGTCCTATCACTGAATTAGTGCAGGAGACCATCGCTGATATCTCACGTGTGTCCAAGAATGCTATTTGCGAAGTTAACAAGGATTGGAGGACTGCTCTAGCTCGCTATGAGTACGCTGGAGAGAGCCACCACAATAGCTCGTTTACTCGCTGCCTGCTAGAGCTGCCCATGATAGACCGAGAGCTGCTGAGGCTGGTGCTCCAGGACGTTTTCAATAATTTCGACCTGCGAGTGGACTCCTTGCTTTGGGGTCGCATTCTCCCCCCCGGAGAGCAACGCGCTCTCGTGAACCATGTGCCCTCAGACATGCGATACCAGATCAGCTCCCTTCTGATGCACAGTGGTCCTGGTTCGATGGACGTGGTGCAGTGCCGGGAGTCTGAGCGCGTTCGAGGACTAGTCAGCCGTGTGCTCCACAACGACTCCGACCGAATGAAGAACAAGATGGCGCGGAACGCCTCTGTAATTACCACCCTGAAAGGGCTTCTACGCAAGCTGTATCCCTTCGCGACTGTCTCGGCCTACGGAGCTCAATCGTCGGAATTCGCAACTTCTTTTTCGGACTATGACTACACTCTGTCTGGTGTAGAAGTCAAAAAAGGCGTCAGCAAGGAAATACACCGACTTGCTCACAAGCTTCAAGGACACAGTTTCGTTTCTGGTGTCGAATGCCGGACCTCCGCGGCGGTTCCCCTATGCAGGCTGATTCTGCAGCACCCCGGAAATGCCGCTGATGACTATGCGAACACAGTGGAGATTTCTTTTAGCAACCACATCGCACTACAGAACAGCGAGCTGCTTTACCTCTACGCCACATTCGACTCTAGGTGTGCGAAATTGGGTCGTCTGGTCAAGTTGTTTGTCCGATCGCAGAACATCGTCGGCGCTCAGTATCGTTTCCTCTCCAACTACGCCTGGATGGTGATGGTTATTTATTTTTTGCAGACTGTTGATCCTCCCGTGTTGCCGTGCTTGCAGGCTCCTCTCCTCGAGTTCATGCCTCGTGCTGAGCGAAAGACTAATTGGTTCTACAAGCCTTCGATGCACCGGACAGGAGAGCCCTTGGCTACTGGCAGTCACGCCTGGTCGGCCCAGACCAAGCGGTTGGCGTGGCAGCGAAGCTTCAAGTTGCCTCCGTCTAATTGTGACGGCGTTGGCCTTCTTTTTTGGAAGTTTTGCCGCTTCTATTTGGTTGAATTTCCGTGGACTACATTCGTGGTTGACACACGCACGCTGGACTCGGTGCCAAAGGCAAGTGTGCCCAGTCGCAAAAGTGGGATTATGGTGTGTTGCCCCATTGAGAAGAACCGGTACTTGTCCCTCCGGGACTTCCAGCTGGAGCAGGCTTTGCAGAAGCTCGCGGAAGTATCGTACGACCCCAATTCAATTGTGAAATATGTGTCAGCTGCCCTGTAATGCACGTCGAGGCAAAAATGCATAAACATCTCATACCCCACACCTAAAACCCAGAGGAATACCTAAATATCAGATTATCCCATGGCTCTTCCTCGAGTGTTCTTCGACCTTACCATTGATGGCAATGCCGCTGGCCGCATCATCATGGAGCTGAACTCGGATGTCGTTCCCAAGACTGCCGAGAACTTCCGAGCGCTATGCACTCACGAGAAGGGTTTCGGGTACAAGGGCTCCCAATTCCACCGCGTCATCCCTCGCTTCATGCTCCAGGGAGGTGACTTCACCAACCACAACGGTACTGGTGGCAAGTCCATCTACGGCTCTAAGTTCGCTGATGAGAACTTCATCCTGAAGCACACTGAGGCGGGCCAACTGTCGATGGCCAACGCTGGTCCCAACACCAACGGATCGCAGTTCTTCATCACCACCGTGCGAACCGCGTGGTTGGATGGCAAGCACACCGTTTTCGGCAAGGTTATCGAGGGTATGGACATCGTGAAGGCTGTGGAGGCTCTCGGAACTGATAGCGGCAGACCCACTAAGACTGTAGTCATTGCTGATTGCGGACAGCTGTGATCATTTTAGATGTGACGGAATTCATGGTAACATTCACTAAGGTGTGCCAATGGGGTCTTCGAAGCTGTTAGGTTCGTAAAGGAATCGGTCCACTACCTTACCAAGTTCCAGTCTGTCAGTTGGCATATTGCCGGATTGTAGTCGTAGCACCTGGGTCTCGAGGCGACTGTCATGGATTCTTCTGTGACGAACTTGGGGTTCTAAGCCCGGACTTAGCAAAAATAAGGGGTCCACAGTAATTTTCCGAAGGGATTCTGGTAGATCCCATAACCTCTGAGAGTAGTTTCTACCCAATACTAGCGACACCAGCTTTGGAGGCAGTAAGCCGTTCAGATTCTGGTCGAAGCAGTGGCCAAATTTTAATCTCTCAAGAGCTGCGGGCAGCTGACTGCGTTCTAGGGGGAGGTTGAAACTAAAGCCCAATTCGAGGCTTATGAGAGAAGGGATGGGCAGCAGAGAGCTGTTATATGACCATCCAAGTACCAGCGACGTGAGTTGGGTTATTGGGATTGGTAGAGGTCTGTTGTAGACTCCTGATATTCGCAAGAGACGCAAATTGTCAGGTAATGCGGGCAGGGCGGTACTGAACATCCAAGACAGCACCAGCTGCTTGAGGGAGACTGGCAGGGGAGGAAGCGGTTGATCGTAGCTCCAGCCGAGGTCCAGGTACTCCAGATGAGGAGGTAGCACCCCATCCTCTATGACTTGGTTGTACCGGGTGCCTAGCGTCAGGCGCCTGAGATTTGCGGGCAAAACCCCCATCCCTATGCTGGTATCGAAAGAGGGTGGTAGTGTGAGCTCTTTCAAGAAAGTCGGCAGCCCTGAGAGCGCAGCCAGAGGCATTGAGCCTCTGAAAAGCAGGACCTCCAAGTTGGGAGGACACAAGAACTCCGCCCAATGTCCCAGAAGCGTGAGCTTCCGAACGCCCTCCATGTCGCAGTGCTTACGCACCAGCATGGACAACCCAGCGCAGGATGACACGAGCTCCAATGGCCTAAGATCGGAACATTCTTCGACGTCACAGTCCACGAACAGCGACCAGTACAGACTCGAGTTCTGCGTGCTAACGGAGCTCAGACTGCGAGTGCCCATGCAGGGTAAGTGCCGAACTCGCCTGGCCACTCGCGTACTAGCCCTCATCAGTCGAGACTTGGTCTTACATGTCTCTAGGGAACGGTCTGCGCCACGTAAGAACGTAAGGATCGACAGAAATACACCACGAGGCAGATCAGCCAGTGATACCGGCATTATCAGGTCACGAAGCTTGAGAGATAAGCTTCTCACACATGCGCCACGGACTAGATGTTTGAACCTTCCCTTGCAATAAACGGCGATTTGGTCAGATATCACAATGGTCCGTTCGGCTCCGAAGCCCCTCCGCGAGAGGTCGGAGAGGCAGCGCATCCCGCAAGACGACAGGAATTTGCTGGAGTGTGCTGAGATTATGTTGCAGTGCATATTCACCAGCCATGAGGAGCTGCGCTCCACACCACTGTTCACTCCCAAGAACCTGATGAGCCTGATATCCTCTCTGCAGGTACTCATGGACACCGCGGTTGCAGGAGAGTTCACGAAAGAGTAAGCACACAGGTGATTTTGAAACCAGTTTCCCTGTGAAGTTGCCCGCGTCGCTCTTTAGGGATATCCTTCTGGATCCGCACTCGGGATGCCTCCGACAGATCATGGAAAAGGCCCTACTTTTTGTACACACCCGCCTCTCTGACTCCTCATTTGGCAATCTTCGCCGCTTGGAACTACACACCGCCAAAACTCAAAACGAGTCAGTAGACCTACTGCCAGAGCTCTACAAAACTAGCGTGGAGGCAGGTCTCTGGAAGCCTCCCTTGGTGTTCATTGCCTTTCGCAAGGAGAACCCGGATCTGGCCAAGATGTGCGCCACTCGAATTCGTGAGCTCGGCGGTCGAGTGGGCACTGGGGCGTGGACCCAGTGCTCTCACCTGCTGCTGGACGTTCGGATCTCTGACGACAACGAAATTTTCACCAGAAAAGTACGAATCCCCACCAACGATGGCGCTGACCGCTGTCTGACGCATTACTGGTACTTTCCTGACTCCTTCGACTCGGGGGTCTTCTCGAGTGCACTTCCCAAAGAGACGACATTGGAGAATCCTCCTGAGAACCAGAAGCCTGAGGACGGCGTGTGGCGTGTCGGCATTGAATGGTTGGAGGTTAGCCATCGCTACCGTGAGTGGGCGAATGAGCTGGATTTCGAAGTACCCAACGACTTGATGAGCCTCGAGTTCCACATTCCGGAAATATCTGATGAAGAGAAGGATCGACCGGGCAAACCTGACCGACCGCCCACCAAGCCCGACAAATCAGCCAAGGTGGAGAAGAATGACTCACCTATCGTTGAGAAGACCCCGCGACGAGCGACGAGGTCTCACGGAGTCGACTCGGAGTATTCTCCAAGCGAGACTTCTCAGGTGTCAATAAACAGAACCCCGTCGCCAGAGCGGAAGCGGCCAGCCCCGCCTCTGTCAGCCCGCAACAAGAGGCATCGCTTCGAACAGTCGGGGTCCGACAATTTGGTCATCAGCATTGCCTGTACCCCTCTTCCCAAGGTAGCCACGGCGGCCCTGATTTTGGGCAGTCCTGCGTTACCTGACGAACTACCACCCCTCCCCCCCTGGGACAACGAACTAGTGGCGAAGGACTGGCTGTGCAAGCAGCAGGCAGTGGCCCTTGCGGCCCTAGGCGACGACGGATTTCGACGCGGTATCGCACCTAGAGTACGGCGAGGTCCGGGCCGACCACCCAAGCAGGAGACCTTTGTGTGGTTCTACGAGCAACAGGCCGATTTCCTCGCGGAGATCAACGCTCTTTTGGGTCGAGACACCTCACAGGGGCTGGAAAATTTCTCGTCAGCCATCGCCTCCGTTGGAGGTGCCGCGCCTGCCAGGTGGGAGT
>NW_027151409.1:0-5919 GCF_019968955.1 Porospora cf. gigantea A | reverse complement strand
AACTCGTCTCTGGTTTCGGAGCCAACGTCGTGGAGGACACTGACGCAGTTGCACACACCGGCAAATACGGCTGTGGGGTTTTCGGAGGCAACGAAGCAATGAAGTTTTTGATCCAGTGGCTGGCGATGTCAGTGTGCCAAGTGGACATGACGTACTGCAAGCAGCCGACGGATGCACCTGAGCTTGACCAGATCTACTCTCTACTGCAGGGCAAGACGGTAGGCTACCTCTGGACTCTGTTGGGCTCCCTGGCGCAGCCCCCCTTCCGACAGACCCTAGCCCAGACTCCGCCCGCTGGCTGGAACAGCGAAGTGCTGCAGTTTGTAGCGCAGTACGCCGCGAATAACTGATTGACCCACAACATGCTATCTATTTCTCAGAAATTTTCGCAGGCGCATATTTTTCAGAAATTTACATGCACGTACGCAAGCTTCGCCAAACAAGCCTGGATCTGCCGCTGCCTCTCCTGCTGGTCGCCAATGTGATCTGCGCTGAGACAAACGGCGGGCTGGACTTCGTCCCGCCGCCATCACAGGCTGATCGGAACTTTGGGGAGTGGGTGAAGCCCGACTACGGAGAATTCCACCGAGCTGTGCGACTGGACACCAAGTTCCGGAATTTCACAGGCCGCATCAAGGTTGAGTTGCCAAATGGAACCACGAAGTGGACCCGATCGCGATTCACTGGCGGTAGCAGCCCCGCCTGGGAGATAGACAAGGATGTGGTGCTCAACAACGACGACTTCGTTCTTCCTCAAGGCATTGCTAAGAAGTTTAGGTTCCTCACCATTGATGATATGAAAGTTATTCTGGTTGAGGACCCTAGGGTCACTCACGACAACGTGGCTGTGAATCTACCTGTTGGGATGGTGACCGATGCCGAGTTCCTGCCGGGCATAAGTCATCTGGCGGAGCACTGCCTAGACAGCTCTAAGCTTATTGGAGAGCCGTTCATCAATTGGTGCGCGAAGCATGGTGGGCGCTACAACGCGTACACGTCGATGCACGATATGGCGGCCCACTTCACCGTCTCCCCCGACTTCTTCGAACAGGCATTGGATATCTTTTGCGACGGTCTGAGCGCGCCGAACCTTACACCCAAGCTGGTAGCACACGAGCTTGAGGCGGTGGAGAACGAGCACAAACGCAACCGAGGCTCAATGGGGTTCCGAAACAATGCAGCCTTCAAGCAGATATTGAATCAAAATGCTAGGGCGAGCTTGTTTAATGCCGGCGACAAGGAAACTCTCACCACTGATCTTGAAAAGGCGGGCACCACCGCTCTCGAGCAGGTACAGAAATGGCACGACCGGTACCTGTCCAGAAACCTCATGTGCGTCGCCGTGGTCAGTAACAGACCACTGGCCGAGCAACAAGCACTGGTGGAAAAACACTTCGCTAAAATCCCAAACAAGGGCACTCAGGTGCAGACTCGCCTAGAGGACGTTCAGAAGGCTCCCATCCTGGCGGAGGACAGCGTAGGGCGGTTCGTGAAGTCCTCAATCCCGGGTTCCATCCCATCTGTGTCCTTCATTCTGCCTGTTGAGGCGATATCTCTGGCTGACCTACGGCACGACACAGCCTTGTTCTACCGCGCTTTCGACCCCGCGGTGATATCAGAGAAGCTTCGGGAGATGGGGCTGGGCTCGCACTTCAACTGCAGCACCATAGTATTCGGAAACACCAGATTCCTGGAGTTCTCTGCGATTCTCTCGGAGAAAGGAGCGACACCAGAAGGGTTGGACGCTATAGGCGACCTCATCGCCCGCCGACTGTGGTTCGTCAAGTGCCAGCCTTTGTACAATGACACTCCTCAAAGGCTCGGAGAGCAGTATGAGCGCAACTTCCTCTATGAAGGCAGCGACACCGCCAACTCCGCAACGTACTACGCTTCGACGCTTCGCGCTTACGGCCCAGAGGTGTGCGCCGGCCTGTCAGACGTAACGCCACTCTCAAACCTTGAGGACATGAAAACCTTCATCGAAGAGATCGACATAGCCAACGTTATCTTGTTCACCAGAGGAGCTCCATGGGACGCTGAGTGCACTGAGACGCACCCCAAGTTCCACTACAAGTGGAAGGTGGACCGGATTCCCCGAGAATGGGTTCGGAAGTGGACGGCCATTGCGAATGGCCCCGTGGTCCCGGCGCGTCAGCCGACGTCCGAGCCGAGCGGCGTCGCAGCTCTACGGCCAGGGGCAACGGCTCCGGCAGACCCAAATTTGGACCTACCCAAGGTGATGGACGTCGCAGAGCACTGCTACTGCATTTATAAGAAAGACAATTGGTATGGAGACCGCACCGCCGAGTGCTCAACGGCACTGCATTTGGCTCCGCCCGAAACTGCAGAGGCAGAGAAACAATTGCAGGTTCAGCTGTTGCTTCTCTGTTGCTTAGTTAATGATGAAGTGGAGCAGTTGACACCGCCAGGGATGTACCACGACACCCACGCGTACATCTGCCCCGGCTCCTCGCTCCTAGAGCTCGACGTATCATGTTCAGGTCACCCCGACAAGATAACCTCGCGTCTGGATCTATTGTGGAATCTGCTGAAGGAGCCCCTCAATTACATTTCTGAGCGAAACTTCCTTAGGTTTAAGCAAACGATGGTTGAAGCGCACAGAAGCTTAATAGACGACCGAGGCCCATCGCAACTAGTTCGTGACCTAACGAGGCGCGTGGTGCACCCTGGTCATATTGGCAAGGGAGAGCTGGTGAAGTTGTTGGAAGCGGTTACCTGGTCCGAATTCGAGGCTCGCTTTCGCGGAGGCCTCCCTGCGACGGCATGTGTGGTGGGGACCGCCATGGGTAACCTGACGGAAGCGGAAGCGAGGGAATTCCTGCTGAAGAGCGCCAAGCTGCCCCTCTCAGGCCGCGCCAAGGATACCAAAACGCGGTGGTTGGACGGCGACAACTTTCTTTTTCTGGGTGTAGCGCCTGGTAAAGCGAAGGAGCACCACCATGTCAGCATCTCCATCGTCGACAGAAACCTGGACCCACACCACGTCGTTCTGGGGTCCCTCTACACCGCCTGGGCGGATAAGTGCATATTCGAACAACTTCGAGAAAAGGAGGACCTAGCTTACGAAACTGGCGTGTCATTCAATGTGTCCAGGGACGGTACAGTGTTGGATGCACACATTCAAAGCCCGAAGAACGCGAACGCAGTTCTGGATCGACTGCGACGCTTCCTCTGCGAGTTGCAACCGCCTACAGGGGAAGAGTTCGACAACTTGGTGAAGGGCATGCGCCATCGGCTCGCGGTCAGGTCCGAGTCTGCGAGTGGTGACTTCAGTACCTGTAGCACGTTGTTCCGTCTCCAAAAGACGGAGCATATGAGCACCCGGAAGCTCCAGGCCGCTCTTGACAGCCTAGCGTTGCAGGATCTGAAGGATTTTATTTCCTCAAAATCGCAACAGAAACAAACAGGTATCGTTGCAAGCCCACTTGAGAGATGTTCTGAGTTACAAGAAGTGGAGTTCAGAGCCTCTCAAAAAATCTACCTTCGAGACATCTCTAATGAAGAAGCCGTACGAAGGAGTGCGGAAGAGCTTGGTATCGAAGCTTCAGTCAACGAAACCCTCGCGTATCTCCAAACATTCCCTGGCTTTGACCATTTCGACGACTACGCTAATGTTACGACTCAACATCCTCGTGAATACGCCGCAGAACTCGAGAAATTACGAACAATGAATGAAAGCATACATCAATGAACGACACAAGGTTGTGAAGCACAATGAATATGTCCCACAGCACAGGACTCGTAATTGTGATAGAGGTGATTCAATTTACCAAGGGAGCTCCTGCCCATTCATATGGTAGAATTTACCACTGGTCTCCTGGGTGTACCCTTCAAGGACACTCAGAACCCCCTGACACGATTCTTCTGGAGTGATGCCAATGGAGCTGAAATCAGTCATGTCGGTGGAAACGAGTCCAGGGTGGATGACGCCGCAAATGATGCCTTTCTCCTTCAGATCTTGGGCTGCGCTGACCATACACATGTTGACGGCGCATTTGGAAGCTCGATAGGCGTATCGACCTCCAGAAGTGTTATCGGCGATTGAGCCCATACGCGACGTAACTACGGCGAACTTTGAGCCCGATTTCAGCGAAGGCAGCACCGCCTGCAGCACTCTCATGGGTCCAACCGCATTAACCTCAAAGCACTCACGCATCTTCGAACCGAGATCGACATCAGTCAGTGAGTCCAGACGCATCACCCCAGACACTACCACGACGCTGTCAAATGACCGGTCCTTCACGCCACACTCCAGCGCGTCGAGCTTCAGACCAATGTCGACTTCGGAGATGATCTCCAAGCCGCTGACAGCTTGCATGGAAGGCGAGGCACTGCGGCAGGTGCCCGTAGTTTCGTAGCCCTGACTGATGCAGAGCTTAGCTAGAGCGAGGCCTATGCCCCTGCTGGCACCAACGATGAGGATGGAGGGCATTGTGAAATGTCGATATCTGGTTTTTTGTGGGGCATTCCGTAATGGGCATTTGTGAAGGGGTGACTACGAAATGGTCCCTTGTGATTGTGAAGGGGTGGCTACGCAATGGTCCCTTTTACATAAATATTCTAGTATTTGTGGCGTTTCGAATATCGTCTGGAGTATCTGGTGATGATGCTTCGAGAACCCTTCATGATATCGAGCGAATCTGACCGTCTGCTGGTCATGGGCCTTCCGCTGGTGTTCCAATTGCTACAGCAAGGCCCACGTTTGCGCCGGCGACGACGGATTTGGGACCACACAGACCAGATGGACTTCCACGAAGATTCGTATGAGCAGAGGGCGAGGCCGAAACCGCGCCATCAGCATCGGCGGCGTCGACGATATCGTCGACGGAGACATTGTTACTCCCCACGAGTACCTCTTGCTCGGCCAATCGTTATGGGGTTGGGGGGTCCTCTTATGGGGTTGGGGGGTCCAACTGTCCAGAAAGACTGGAGGGGTCCGTGCAGGAGTCCCATCAGGAGGCCCTGGTTGTATGACGACGACGACACATGGCTCGCCGAACGGCGACGCAACACTCCAACCGGCATGTCGAACAATTGGCCCCAGCAGTTACCATCTGCTCGATCCACAACTGCCAAGAAACAAGCCCCCAGCACACCTACAGCCAAATCTGTGTCAAAGAGAAAGATGTTGCGCTGGCAGAAAGCGCCTCCAGGGGCTTTCGTACGAGCTGGGCAGCTATCTACTAACCCTCCCACCAGATCCAGTCCGCTGACATCGCCTGATGCTCTTCCACCTAACCCTCCTACCAGGCTCCTACCCACTCACAACTCCGGTTTCCGGGGCTTCTCTGGAACCTCTGCCGCAGCGACGATTTACCCCAATGCAAATTTCGGCGGATTCACCAAAGGAGTTGGCGTCCGGCATGCCTTTGATGCGAATCAGAATCCGCTTCCCCTGGGCCCCTTCCGCGCAGTCACGTACTTCAGGCGCCCGAAAGTGGTTAACAAGGGCAACTGGCTTAACGTCGTGGGGCACCTGGTCAACGACCTGCAGGCGCACAGAGTGCCGCAGTATGTAGACCTGCCCCTTCACCTCCTTCCGCAATCGGATTTGAAGAAGCTTGGCACTCTTATTAGATACATACCGTACCTATTCCCAGACCCGCAGAACCCAGCGGTCTTGATAGGATTCGATCCCAATGATGACGGGACGATACAACAGGTCATACGGGACCACACCATTATGTACAAGGCGCACCTGTCCAGTGGCCAACCTTCGTCTCTGGAAGTGCAGGGAGCGATCCAAACTCACTCCCACCTGGGAATGTCTCGACTTCAGTGTCTCGCGATAATAGTAGCAGCTGTATTCCGAATCGACCTGCTTCCGGACGCACAGGGACAGTTGCTGAATTTCAGCGGCCTGTACCGCATACCGAAGACCTGGAACGGCAGACCTCT
>NW_027151408.1:0-5930 GCF_019968955.1 Porospora cf. gigantea A | reverse complement strand
CCTTCTGACACTCAAGTGAAGGAGGAGGCACCTCAGAATCGACCTCGAGTGATGTACCGGCAGGATGAAGAATCAGAGTCTTCTTTATTGGCCTTACCACGTGAGGAACCGCCGAAGCCGCCTCCCGCTGCTCGAGTCCTCGACGTACCGCAATCGCCTCTGCATGTCAAGGTCGGCAAGCGCGTGCTGAGCAAGGATTTGGGTGACATCCACAAATCTGAGGCCCTTCTGTTCCTGAGTGGGAAAGCCCTGGCGAAACCAAAGAAGGTCCCTCCACGTTTACACATAGCAAACGTTCCCCCGCCACCAATCTCGAAACTACCTCGAAAGGCAGACATCAGCGGCCGAATTGCGGTTCCGCCAATGCCGTCTAGCCTAAAGGGTGTTCTACAGAGGAAAAAGGAATGCATACACCCAAACAAAAAGCCCCAAATGGGCAAAGGTGACATAAAGGAAGCGCGAAGGCACCTCGAGACGCTGCTGTTCGGAGTCCACAAATCCACCGGCAGTGCGGAGTGCATAAAGGTACCGGTAGAAGCAGACATCTCCAGCGATCTCTCCCTATCATCTTCATCCCCCGCGCTCTTAGACGCACCCGCCGTCAGATTCGCCAGCTCGGACTCCTTCTCCAGCCCATCGCCTCCGTCCTCGGAAGGTCTAGCGCCTTTCAACCTCCCGGCTGCGGATTTGGACCAGGGCTGGCTCGCTTTGTTGCTGGCTTCGATAGAGCAACTTCTACACAGATAACCGTTGTCTGACAGATATGTTAACTCGAGCTGTTGTCAAGAACGACAGCGTTCTCTCCACTGCGTCGCGCGTGAGCTCTGGCCCTAAGGCACTGGTTGCCTCATCAACTATGTGGGGGGGCACGCTAATCGCGGCCAGTGGTGGCTTCCCACGGTTAGCGTGGAACATCACGGTCGATGTCACTCCATGCACTAGCCTTCGGGCGCAACCGCTGAGCACCAGCACATCCCCGGACTCCAAATACACCGGCACAGGCGAGGTGGCCCTTGTGGCGCCCCCCAGGAGAAATATAGCTGCGTCAGTTTACCACGAGGACCTCACCGCTCTGCCCCAGTGACACTGTGACCAGCGGCGCCTCCGCATCCTCCTCCACGTCATCCACGTGGCCTCTGAGGCGGTCTTTCTCGCGGTACAGATTCACGATGCTGGTGTCCGGGCAGTAGCTGCCGGTCCAACCTCCTAGACTACCTTCAGCCTCCACGAGCGCCACCACATCCTGGGCCAGCTCCTTGAAAATCACTGGGAGCGGCACTTCACCATCGAACGTCCGCGCGGTCCACTCGTATTGGTGGCCTTGTGTGACCCACCGCAAACGGGTCCAGGCAGGCAACTGACGGCGAAAGAGGTCGACGTAGTCCCCTGATGGGTCGAGGCGCGAGAGGTTACTTTGGTTCGGAGGGTTGATGTGGCGAAGTAGCGTTGTCGCGGCGAGCTGCACAGATTCAGCCAGGGAGAGGTACCTCGAGCAGTGTGTAACACCCGGGGCCAGGACGCTCACCTTTTTGGCACCAGCCTCAGTTCGTTCGGTGCCCAGCAAGATGCTGTCGAACAAGCCGCCGTGGTGGGGAGGGACCGCGAATGAGTCAAGGGCGAGCAGCTCGCTTAGACGTAACGCTCGGATCTTTGCATCTGCCGCCTTGTAGTTGTCCATAGTTCTACAGATTTTAGCCAAATGCCGTTTTGATGTGAAAAGGAGGTTTCTCAGACTCAATCGCCGATGAACTCACTTGCCGTGGGCGGTACTTCGCAGTATGGACTGTCTCCAAGAGTCCTAGTATTCGTCTCTCTTACAAAACAGAACACCCACAACAGTGCGGCTAGGTTGATTCCGCACATAACAGTGTAGAGGATCCGGTTGTCCAGGACAAGATTTCCAACGAAGACCATAATCAGAGCCGCGGCCCAGTTGGCAGAAGTGCAAAGACTGGTGGCAGCGTTGCGCATCGGCATGGGGAACATCTCGAAAAGGTATACCCAGAGCACGGGCCCATAAGCCAGCGCGAAGCTCATCACGAAACACATTATACCAATGATCTGTGCGACTATGGCGGCGTCGCTATCGGAGTCTATCCAAAGAAACACAATCGCAGGAACGAGACTGATGCACTGCAGCGAGATGCCGATCAGTAGCAGCTGCCTCCGACCGATGCGGTCCACCAGGCAGAGCGCTGGAAGGCCCGCGATCAAGTTGCCGCCTGACATTATTGCTGAGGCGAGGGAAGCCTCTGTGAAGGTGAGGCCGGCCCGCTGAAACATGCCGTTAGAGCTGGATAGGAACAAGTTGATGCCTATAAACTGCTGGAAGATCGACAATGTCAGGCCCACGAGCAGGGCGTAGCGGTACTGCAGGTTTTGGTACACCTTTCGCAGAGGCAGCCGCGCTTGCAGAGGCCCGTGCAGCTGCACCAAACACTGCAACTCCGTGTCGACATCGACCACGTGCTCCAGTTTCTGCAGGCAGAGGTAACAATCTGAGTATCTCTGCTGCTCAAGGTACCAGGTCGGAGTGTCAAATGGGTACGCTTCCTTGAAGAGGTAAAACAGCATGGAGGCAGGGAGTGCAGGCATCGCCAGCAGCACCCGCCACCAAGCCCGCTGGAACGATGAAAGGTTGACCTGGTACTCCGTAATCTGACCTGTAGCCTCGTCAATTGTCATCTTGTCTATTGCTGGGTTGGAGAAAAGTAGGCCTAAGCATATGGCAATGAAGGCGCTGACAGTGACCATGACCTGGTGACTGGTAGAGAACATGCCGCGTCGCTCTCTAGGCGACACCTCCGAAATGTACAGCGGTGTCGTCACAGATGCGATGCCCACAGCTATTCCCGTCAGCACTCGAGCCCACAGCACACCCGGCAGCGAGGTGGACACGGCGCTGGAAACTGCGGCGATCAGGAAAAGAAGTGCGCACAGGCGCAAGGCGTGGGCCCGGCCTTGGTTGAGAAGCAGCGGCGTTCCCCCAGCGCCTATTACCCCTCCGGCGTAGAGCGATGCGTAGATTGTGGCCTTTACCCAGTTCAGTCGTTCGCAGTCGATCGGTGAAAGTTCCGTGCACACATCGGGGCAGTTGTCGCAGTGCGACAGCCAAACGCGCGGAGCAGACATGCCCATACACTCGGAAGGGAGAGTCAGCTCGTCCGGACGACAGGGCCACAGTTCTGAGGCCATCACGTCGAAGGCGCTGTTTAGGACGGCGATGGAGAACCCGTAGCTGAACGATGCTAGTGTCACCCCGCGCACCAGCCTGAACGCCGACAGAGAAGGCGCCCGCTGCAAGGCAGCGTCTGCCAAGATTTGCACTGGCAGTTGGGTGCCACGAGACATGAATATTGAGAGTATCTAGTCAGGTTTGTACGGGTGGGCTATCTTCTCGTAGTCCTCTACGAACTCGTCTCCCAGCACGTCTACCATTCGCTTAAAGTACTGCTTGCATACTCTGCGTCTCCAATGGCTCAGATTCCCACCTTGTGGCATCCATGATAGCCGTCTTTAAGGATGTCAGTGATGCCATTTCGGGTTGGATTGGGGACTCCGCAGACCGCTGGATCAGCCTCGACGCGAAGGTGTCAAGGTTTTCAGTGAGTTCCTGCAAATGGTCGATGGTCTTTTCTAGAAGGCCTTGTGTGTGCTCGAAGAGAACCTGCTGTCTGCATTTGCACCGAGCCTGCTTGGAAGCGGCGGGCAACTTGGGCCTCGCTGGTGGTTGGCCAGAAGACAGCTGGGTCCTTTCAAGCTCGTTCTCCAAGTGTCGAATGACGAAGTCTGGCGTTCTAGTGACGTTCTCTGGTTGTCGGACCTTACCACAGCCAAAGGCGTCCCAATCCACAAAAAAGGCCCATGCATAGGTGTACTTCAGCAATCGCCTCGCAGAGATTACCTCTTCAACCGCGCTCTGCAGCACCTCCACGAACGACACCTGTGTGACTGCACCTTCAGTCCCCACTGCCGTTTCAATATCTGCGCTGTCCGTGTAGTAGCTCGCATCCACCAGCGTGGAAATGGTCATGAGAAGCAAAGTGCCCCCCTGAATCTGCCGAAGCTCCGTGTTGGAGTTCGACTCGGACCGATGACTAAAACACAGAAGTACTTTGTGTAGTTTCTCGGATGCGACCTTCTGCGCCTGTTCATGTGCAGCGTATCGTGAGATGTAGTGCAAGTAGCGGTTAAGGGACTCACTGGCGTCCTTCTTGACGGAGTCCGAAGTCAGATCCGGGTTGAACTCGTTGCAGCTGTAGGCCGTGGGCCCCGGCCGGTGAGTTACCCAATCCGCCATACAGATCCAGCAAAAATGGTGACCGCACCTACAGGTCATGTGCATGCACCCGTGGTTTTTTTCAATGGGGGTCTTGCATTTAGGGCACAGCTTGGTGTGGACAAGGATCCAGTTCATGGAATCTGCTTCCGACTGGCCTTTAGCGTGCCATTTCTTTATAATATCGCAAGGAAAAGGCCCATGAGGCTCCCCGCCGCACAACCCACACCACTGATGCTGCGCCGAACAGCTCAGGGTTGCGTCTCCCGAGGTCAGTAGAGCCAACCTGTGTCTCCAGCCCTGAACACACTCACGGGGGTTGCTTCAATATCGAGTCTGGAACGCGCACGACTTCAGCGCAGCCGGGATAAGGGCAGAACTGGTGCCGTGGATCCGCTTGCACCAGAGAAGACGCGTAGAACTCGTTGGCCCTTAAACGTTTGTCAGCCGGTAAGAGATTTTCAATGCTCGAAAAAGGCAATGGCAGAGGGCAGTTCAGACTCTGGCATAACCAACAGCGCCTGATCTCACTAAACAAGCGAGGCTGGTCAGCTTGTGATGCCCTTCTGTCAAGGACGCTAGAACGTAGCTGGAATACGCTTCCACAGAGTGCCTATGGCCACAAGGCAGCCCTAAGGTCTCAGACAAAGGTACTGCGATATAGAGAGTCGGACAAAGGAACGGGTCCGAAATGCTGGACGAGACAACCGCACCGCTCGGTAAGAAGTCCCTCGTCAACGACAGCGAGCCGGCAAACCACTCCTCAGAAAGAGCCTGCACATTGAACGCGCGCTTCGAGAGGAGTAGAAGGAGAACGGCGTCGATTACGGCTCGCAACGGCACGTCGTACTCAGTCAGCAAGGGCTGGACGCCGTAAGCCCCTTCGAGCGTGTCAGCCAGCTGCCCGCCCATCAAGTCCGTCGCCAGTTGTAACAGCTGCCGCACGCTGAGGCACATGCCTTCCAGACTCATGCTTGTGGGGCTCGCGTCCACCGAGGTCTCCGTGGCAGGCCGGATGGGCACGTCGTCGTCGTCTTCAAAGTAGAAATCGCTGCGTGACGCATTGCCGCCCTGCTCACTCGTCCGACATCTATTGGAGATTTAAGCAACGCAAAGCGGAAACCTCACGCTCTTCTCATTCGCGGAAAGCCGCCATGCGTTGATCATGAGTTTTTATACAGTACAATCCACTTTCGTTAGTCCCAAGAACCCTAAAAATGTGCCAGACTACAGCAGATTACTTTTCAACTAGCAGCAACCTGAGGTACGAATGTACAACAGATTACTTTTCAACTCGCAGCAACGTCGTAGTTCGCCTGATAAGATGTCACATGATGCACTCAGCTTCCGTTAGCCCTGAGGGCCTCAAAAATTGCCAGAGCTGACGCCCTGAACGTGAAATGGCTTAGTTTTCAACTAGCAATCATCAAACCTCCTCAAAGAGTCCTTGGTATTGATATTGCCCCTTGAGCAAAGACAACGATACAGCATATCAGCAGACCGGAATCTAATTAACACCGCAATATTTGTGGTTCGTGAGCAGCCCACATCCAGCCTATGAGAAATCACATTCAAAATGTCTAACTATCAGTTCCAGCGCGCCTGTTCATATACTTCAGGCAAACGAATCCCATCATCCGAAAGCTCACAG
>NW_027151407.1:0-33966 GCF_019968955.1 Porospora cf. gigantea A | reverse complement strand
GTTTTGCTCGGCGAACTGCTTCCAGCAGCACCAATGTGTCAAGGAGGAAGGCGAGGTCGAGGCTGCTACCGCACCCCATGACCCTGACGAAGAGGAGTTGGCGGAGGACGAGCAACAGAGACTAAGTGAGTTTTGGTGACATTCACAATCAGTGGGCAGCCCTGAGGTTAGGGAGTGGCTTGGGTCCAAGAAGCTGCGAGACGCGCTACGCGATGTCGACTCGGCTCCGGACCGCGTCAAGACGCTAGCAGGATACTTAACAGAGTGGGTCGGTAGAGTCCTCCGCAAACAGGGTGGAGTTCGTGGAGTTCACGGACACGCTAATGTCGGTCATCAACGGCAGTGCTTGTCCCGCCCCTGCAGCTTCTCCCGATGGTTCAGCTTCTCCTCCGCGGACAGAAAGTGGTCCGCCTGCATCGTGACAGTCTTGTACCCCCAAGTGAGTTTTTCTCGGTAGGTGTAAGTGCTTTCCGCTTTGTTTACTCGGCTTGTCAGCGCAGAATCGAATTTCTCCCTGCATTGGAGCTCCCGCTGCTACCCACTTATCAACCTCCTCCATCAAATGGTCTTGACGCACGTGGTACTTGGTTTTAGTAAAAATGTCGTCTGGAAAACCTTCGTTGACAGTGAGTGACCGTTGACTCAAGACAGCAACAATCACTCTGGACTCGATAACCAGCGTTTTCGGGTGGAACACCAACAGGCCGTCGCCGGGCTTGCAGATGTCCAAAAAGGCAGTATCGAATCCGTGTACGTGATTTCCAGTAGTCACCAAAGTTCCCGCACCCTCGACAGGATCTACATGACTGTCAGCTCCGATTTTGGACTCGGAGGGCTTCTTTGGGTTAGCGGGCTTCTTCTTTACGGCGCGGTTCTTGAGCTTCAGCTTACCGCCACGAGCCCCCTGGGAATACTGTCCATTGAATTGCATAATTACCAATTCTCTGCGCATGGCATCCCAAGCTGCACAACTGAAAGACCTCGGTAATCAGGCCTTCTCCTCAAAAGACTTCGAGAAGGCCGTGGTCCTCTTCGGGCAAGCAATCGAACTGGACCCCAGCAACCACGTGTTGTGGAGTAACCGCTCAGGTGCCTACGCCTCACTCGGCGACTACGAGAAAGCCGAAACCGATGCACAGAAGTGTGTGGAGCTGAATCCCAAATGGTGCAAGGGCTACAGCAGGCTAGGCCTGGCTCTGATTGAGCAGGGCAAGGTCATGGAGGCAGCCACTGCGTACAAAGCTGGTTCCGAAGTAGACCCCAACAACGCTGCAATTAAAGAAGGCATCAGTCGTTGTCAACAAGCTGCCAGCGGCATGTTCAACAAGGATCAGCTGCTGATGACCATCGCCCGCCAACTGGATGACCCTTTATATCGGCAGTACCAGGAGGAAGACCCAACATTTCTGACTCGTGTTGTGGGTCTCATGCAAAAGCTGATGGAGAACCCTAGCCAAGAGGCTTTACAAATGGCCTTGGTCATGAACCCGGACGAGCGGGTGGCAGCTGCCTGTGCAAAGCTGATGGGCGTCGAGCTTCCACGCGAGCAACAGCCAGCTAAAAAACCAGCCCCCAAACCAAAGGTGACGAAACCAGAACTGTCTCCCGAGGAAGCTGAAGCTGAAGAATTCAAGAATCAGGCCAACGCCCTTTACAAATCGCGCAAGTTCGAGGAGGCCTTAGACCTGTACGACAAGGCTATCGAGAAGAATCCGAAACAGCTGCTTTACGTAAACAACAAAGCAGCAGTATTCATCGAGCAAGAGCGGTATGCCGAGTGTGAAACGCTGTTGCAGAGCGCCCTCGGCCGCCGGTACGATGTCCAGGCAGCGTACGAGACGGTGGCTAAAATCTACAACCGGCTCGCAGTTCTGTACAAGAAGCAAGGTCAGCTGGACAAGGCCATCGAGATGTACGACAGATCTCTTACTGAGGACAACAACCGTCTCACTAGGGCCGCGCTTAAGGAATGCCAGAAACTTCACGAGGAAAACGTGAAGAAGGCCTATGAAGATCCCGTGAAGGCAGAGCAGCACCGCGCGCGCGGAAACGATTTCTTCAAGCTGCAGCAGTTCCCAGAAGCTAAGAAGGAGTACGACGAGGCCATCCGCCGAGACCCCACCAACGCCAAGCTCTACTCTAACAGGGCGGCGGCGCTGACCAGCCTCATGGAGCTTCCCAGCGCGCTGCGCGACGTTGAGGTATGTCTGCGGCTGGATCCTGCTTTTGTGAGGGGATGGAGCCGCAAAGGCTCAATTCACTACATGATGAAAGAGTACCACAAGTCCATGGAGGCATACCAGAAGGGACTGGAGCTGGACCCCAGCAACGCAGAATGCCGATCTGGACTGGAGCGCACCGTTCATCAGATTCAGTCGCAATCTGGTGCTGACCAGATGGATGAGGAGCGCGTGCAAATGGCTATGAAGGACCCTGAGATTCAAAAGATATTGGGGGACCCACAGTTCCAACTGATCCTACAGCAGATTAGCAGCAAACCTGAGCTGGTCAACGAGTATATGCGCGACCCCAAGATTGCTGGAGGCATTAAAAAACTTATCGCTGCTGGGATAGTTAGAGTTGCTTGATTCGAATAAATCGGGCTCTCCACATGATTCATTTACAGATTTTGGCTGGAATTATTATTTCAGAGTAAATGAGACGTCCTCTATTCAGCCGCCCCTTATCTCTGCTGTCGGCCCTCTTCGACACTAACCGGTGTTTTGAATTCTCAAATGCACATTCTGACCTGAGGGCCCCGCAGATGACGCCTCCCGCTGCCATGATATCAGCGGAAAGTCCGGCACGAAAGCCTCCATTGAAAACACGTCCTCGGCACAGTGTGCCCTCTCTTAGTCCGTATGGAATCGATTCCTCAGGATTAGAACAATTTGGGCTGCGTCGGTCAGTGACAGCTGCGCGTACTACGGCGATACCCACGATGAGAGCATCGCCGGGACCGCAGCATGCGCACTACGAAGCCCCTAAAACCGCCCCTCACATCACTAGGAAACACTCTCCACAGGGGGCTCCTCAGTGGGCGACATCGCCAGCGTACAGGACAAGAACAGTGTTCCCACCGACGCTGGTGTCGTACCGCGTCACGGACTATAACACCCCTGTCAACTACCACCCGCCTATTGCCCCAACAGTCCAGCGGCAGACAGCGTATTCTCGCATCTACCCGTCGGCAATGCCGGCGCAAGCCGTCCAGGGTGCCGCACACCACGCTTGGCAGGCACAGAGGTTTACCAGCAGTTCCAACAATAGACTGCCCGTACAGTATCAGTACCCCGCGGATCACACAGTACGCCCCACCAGCGTCTACCGTTCTCTAGCTGATCAGGCTTCCATGTGTACCTCTGTGCCTGGAACTGCCTTCTGGCGCGGGGCCGCTCCCTCAACTGCGCCGCGTCCTGACCTACGTGCTTCGGCTGCCCCCCCAGTGGTTAGGACAACATTACCAGCTCCCCAAGCTGTCTTCCGCCAGCAGCCCGCTTATCGACCTAGCCAGCAGCACGCTTATAGGACTAGCCAACCTCGGACCGACAGAGAGGTCCTTTACTCCCGTTTGCCACAGATCACCCCAGCAGGGCTGGGATCTGTCCACCCTAGGCCGAATAGGACAACCGAGACTTTTCAAACGACAAGCCCTTCGTACGCTAGAAACTCCGAGAGTCGAGTCTTCCCTACCTACCGTCCCTCAGTGGTTCGCGGACAGCACCAGGGCGGCGCGCGGAGTTTGGCTACAAGCAGTGCCACCAGCGCGGGATCTGGGTCCTACACCAAGCTTGCACCAGAACCCAGAACGTATCAGAGACGTCGAGAGGCGCCTTCGACTTGGCAGACAACGACGCACAGAACGCACACCACCCAACCAGCGTCTGCCGCGCATACAAGAGGAGGGATCACCTGGGTGCGGTTACCTGCGGACGCCAGGACCGGTGTCGAAGTGGCTAAGCCCTTGCGGATCATCAGGGCCCCACCACCAAACGTGGTTAGATTGCCTCGCCATGACGAGCATCTCAGCCGGCACACCCCTCAAAGAGGGCGACTCGCCTGGTTCCCTGAGGACTACACACCGACGCACGGAAAGGACGTGGCCGCCTCTCGAGACACTGCTGTTACGGAGTGCAGCTTTGCCTAGCAGACGTTCGCCGACGATTTCAACGCGAGACCCTCTTATGCTCTGTGTAACCTGACTAACTCCATTCTAATGCTATAATGTCTTCTGCCGAGTTGATTTTGCTACTCACGTCTACGCGGCCTGTGCGATTATCTTTTATGAAAATAGGGGAACCAACCGAACGCAAAGTTTTCTCTTTCCGTCTGCTGGAGATTTCTGTTCTCTATGACTTTGCCTTAGGACCTGTGGTTTGTTAAAACTGATGTCACGTGATTACGCGTCAAGAACCCTTTTTCGGCCCCTCAAGCAATCATGTTCCAAACAGTTTCATCTGAATTATAATTCAAAAGCAAATGAGACGACCTCTATTCAGCCGCCCTCTATCTCTGCTGTCAGGTCTCTTCGACACTAACCGGTGTTTTGACTTTTCTTCCGCACATGTCAAGCCCAGAAAACCAGCGCTACCATCCGCCATCTTTGAAGAAACTACCGCTGGCGAACCCCCTGTTAAAGCGACGAACATGCATACAATGGACGGGAGTCGCAGCCCACCACAGCCTACAGGCTCAAAGCTGCGAACTTCGAAGTCGCCACCTAAGGTGATTGAGGCACCAACGGTCGCCAAGACGAGCCGACCACCCATTCAAGCGACCGCCATGGCCGCTGGTGTGTGGACTCATGTGAGTTTTCGCCAAGCTGAAACTGTCCCGAATCCTATGACGACATCCATGACGAGGGTGTCGTCCGGAACGAAACCAGCCAGCCGAAGTTCAGCTTTGAGGGAAAGCTCACCTCCCAACCTGCCGTCGTGGGCGCAGTCTGCTTCGTTGCCTAGTCTCCACCAGGGAACAGTGATGCGTATGAAGGTGCCACCTTTCAAGGCACCCAAGCCTCGTGAAGCGTCGCCAGAGGAGCACTCGACTTGGGTAGCGCCTGTGCAAGGTTATCATGGGTGGAAACCGAATGTGTCATATCGAACATGCGATTCCGTTCCACAAGTCCCCAAGCGAACCGCACCGAATTACCAAACGAGAACAGCCAACGGGTCCAAATGTTATTTACCGTACGAGTACCCTCAGAGATCTTTCGACAGGTCTCTGCATCGCTGCTTTGTCTCCAACGACTACACTAGCAACGGGGCTACAAGGCAACCCCAGTATCAGGTCGCTCAGAGAGGCCTACCTACGCTGTCGGAACAGAAAGGCAGCGAAACCCGAGCATACGAGACTTTGAGGAAGACCTCGAGATGTGGATTCCCAACTCGACTCCAGGCGGCCTCCCCACACCGAACTCGACTCCATGCAGCTTCCCCACGGCCCTTTAACCGCCCCACTCACTCTCACGGTTTGTACCGGGTCGCCCCTCCTGTGGTTCCAACCATGGTTTCTCCGGCGGGATCTACTCTTTATAGATCCCGCTCGTATAACATGGGTGCTGTGGATCCCTCACGGGTAGCTTCTCCAGCGGGGGCTACGCTATACCGGTCCCGCTCATCTCACATGGGGTCGCCTGCTCATTCCATCGGCGTTGCTAGGTACGCCGACGGAAGTCGAGAAGTCCCGAAGGCCGTAAGAGTCATAAGGGCTCCACCACCAAATGTGGTTAGACTGAACGAGGAATCTGCGAGTCATAAAGTGGAGGACCAAGTTCCAGACGGCAGCCCCAGTATACGGACGCCAAAGAGAGGGCGGCTATCTTGGTTCCCCGAGGGATACACGGACTCAGGATCTAGCGGCGCGCCGTACACGCCTAAAAGAGCAGTGATTAAGTCTTGTGTTTAGCCTCGACGTTTGAATCCTCTAATTTCACATGGAAGGTTATCACCCCTTACAGTTGGCGCCCATGCTGGATGTCACGGACAGGCACTTCAGAATGTTTTGCAGGTGGGACTTGGTGAAGGGATTCAACCAGAGGGTTATCGAAGAAGATGCAGATATGGACGGAAATGGTTGTGTCTAATACGGTGGTGTACTCTCCCGAAATTGAAACCATTTTAAGTAGGGCTAGTTCGTGTTTTTCGAGCTCATTCTAGCCAGAGACGAATGTGATTGAACATCCTGTAATATTGCAACTTGGAGGCGACGATGCCCATCAGTTGGCAGCAGCCGCACGGAGAGCAATGGAAATTTTCCCCTTCGACGGAGTCAATCTCAACTGCGGGTGCCCTTCAAACAAGGTCGCAGCCAAGGGTTGCTTCGGGGCCGCTCTGATGAAGACTCCGACTCGTGTCGCTGCTATCGTGGAAACCCTTGCGGAAGTTGTAGACGTGCCCATTTCGGTGAAAACGCGGATAGGTGTCGACGATTTGGACTCGGAAGAATTTCTAAGGGAGTTCATCGAAACGGTGTCAGCTTCAGGGCACGTGCGGCATTTTCAGATCCACGCCCGCAAGGCGTGGTTAAACGGCGTAAACCCCAAGCAGAACCGGTCGGTTCCGGGATTGAACTATCAGCGTGTGTTGGATCTCGTGTCTGATTATCCGCATCTATCCTTCACTCTTAACGGCGGTATAAAGACTGTCCAGCACGTCAAGAGCCTGCTGGAAGAGAATCCCGGTCTCGCAGGCTGCATGATCGGCCGAGCAATACGCGACGATCCCTGCGCATTCGCACATGTGGACTCCGAGCTTTACGGCCAACCCCACCGAGACATTACCAGGCGTCATGTGATGGAATTCTACATAGAGTACCTGCAAGAGTAGGTGATTGGACAGAATCAAACCCAGACTGCACGCCACCGGTACTGTACCAGTCGACATGAAAAGCAACTTCGTGCTAGCAAAGCCTGCTCTTGGCATTCTGACCGGCCTGCCGGGCGCGAAGTATTTCCGCCGCGCCGTAGACTCGGCGGTACGCGTCCAGCAGATACCCGCATACCAGCAGCTGCAACGGGCCATGAGCGACATTGAGCGGCGCTTTCCCTGCCTGTGGGACCTTCCCATTGGCCGGGAGCCGACGCAGCTCAATGCTTACTACCGCAAGCCAAAGGCAGAGCCTCTGACGCTGGAGGAGATTCTGGAGGGCAAGCTGTGGTGGGTGCCAGAACCAAACTACCCTGCACCGCTTAAGGAGGCGTCTTCCCAAGCGCTGTTGGTTGATTCTGTGCAGCCGGCGTGAACTCGTTTCTTCAGCCCGTTCTTCGATGATAGTTAATGGGGGGTTTGGCATTATTAATGCAAAAGCAATTTCTCTAAAACATGAGCCCTGACGACTGGGCCAGCCCCGAAGTGCTTACCTCAAGAGAGGTCCTACGAAGCGAATTCCACGAACGTGTGTTGCAGCGGCAGCTGCGCGAGAAATTCTCCAGACGCTACCGAAAGCACCTGATTTGGTATCTGCTGTCCGGCATTGATCCACGACCTTACACAGACACTCCAGTGCCACCGGAGGTCTCGGAGTTGTTGGATGGTGTGAAGCAGGCCATATGGAAGGCTGAGAAGCTGCACGAATTGGAGCACGTTAATGTGGTGCGTCCTCGAGCCTCCCGAGGGCAGGTTGGGTCTCTGATTCTGACTCGAAAGGAGTGGCTTGGTCAAACTGAAGACTTGAGACCCCCCAGAGTAAAACCTCCTCCTGGGCAGGCCACGCTGAACCAGTTCTTCCGACGGCTGAGCTCTCCTCCCGATGACTAGCTATTATCCCCTTTTCCCACGTAAGACAAGCGAACGGCTAAGCTCTCCTCCCAATGACTAACTATTATCCCTTTTCCCATGTAAGACAAGCGAGTTGCACGTCAACACAGTTCCGTCAGCACTACTAAATACAACATTGATGTCTCGAAAATTGTTATCACCGGAGCTGCTGGGGTTTGAGTTTCGCCCCGTCGCAGCCCGGCCTACGGCCCGAGCTCACACGCAACGCGAAAGCGTGTCTCCCTTCCTGGCTGCCCAGACAACGCTGCGTCTGGCCGTGGAGGCACCACCAACTGGCTACGAGGTGGACCCCGACACGCAGGTTCCGTGGGACCAGGTCCGTATGGTGGAAGTTTCGGAGGCACGCGCGTGCCCCGTGTGTTTGGCCGCTGAGATGTGTGCGCCGCAGGCCGTGCGCTGTGGTCACGTATTCTGTTGGCCGTGTGTTATAGAGTGGGAGGGTGTGTCGTAGCGGGTTACATGCTCCAGTCTTTTCAAAACCGGGGACCGGTCGTGGGTCAAGTGTCCGTTGTGTGCTGAGCCGATTCGCACGGAGGATCCCCGCAGTTGCCTGGTGCTCCCAGCCCCAGATGGGCCGTTCGTTTTACTTCACCGCACAGAGGAGTCCGTTCACCCGTGCTCTCGTCTCGATGGGTACGGCACTCTTCCCACGTTCAACGGGATGATGGCCAGCTTCAGCAGGCTTGTCACCATCGAGGACTCTACTATGGTGGAGGAAAGGAATCTGAGTGATCTGTGTGGGTAGAGGGATGAGTTAGCCAAGCAGTGCTTCATTTATGCCTTACCGACGGCCGAGAAGCCACCAGCCTCAAGACCGCCTTGGCTGGGTGTTTAGTGCGTCTGGGACTTGCAGATGACGAGACATTCACGTTTTGGCAAAGCGACGACTTTGACTTCGAGGTGCCAGAGGCGGCGTATCTTCGCGCACGGCAACCTGCGCCAATCAACCGGTCGGAGCTGTTGGATCTTACATCCCAGGACGCCTGGACTGCGAAGTACCCCGAGGAATCTTCGTGGTGGGAAAACTGTGTCGTTCCCCGGGTCCAGATCCCCAAGTCTCCACCCGTCTGGCCCCTTATCACTGAGAAGACGGAGGAGTTCCTGTCTTTCACTGACAGCCTGGTGCTCAAACGGCACATCCCTGCTAACATCATGAGCTATCTACCGTGTCTGTACTACCGCTGCGGCCACGGTCGGCATCGCTATGTTCATCCTTCGATCGTCAGAAGTCTAATACACGAGGCTACTGGACGCCATATGATGGAGTGCCATTTGCGGGACCGACGACCAGTGTATGTCAACGATGACAACCAGCTTGATGTAAAATTACTGATCGAGACCTTGGTGGAGGTGATGCCTGCGGTGTTCCCTGATAGGAGGTGTGCAAAGGGATTAGCGAACACAGACTTGAGAACTCTCGCTCTATGGGCCTCACGGCAACCATGCGTCAACGAATGGCTTTCCTATCAAGCTTGCCGCTTACGACTCCTGTGACACTGGTTCAACCGGACATCAGCTGTTTCATCTCGCCTGTGACGAAGCTTGTATTCAGGGTGAGTTTTGTGTTGGTTTGTGACCCAGGACTTGTTCCAACGGATGGCCAATTCGGAGAGGCCACAAGAACCCCAGACCGATTTCGAGGAAGGGTTCTTCATTTATGAAGAGACGACCTGTGAGTTCCCGTCATTAGGAAGCCATCGCTAAACAAATCTAAACAAATCTAAACAAATCTAAACAAATCTAAACAAATCTAAACAAATCTAAACAAATCTAAACAAATCTATGCTGTCTACATGTGAATTTGTGGGGCGTGCTGCTTTGGCTCGGTAATGCACAAATTAGTGAGATGGGTCTCGGCAATCGTATCAAGAATATGGAAGTCCCCGTAGGGGACAAAGCTCTTACAGTTTGCATGGGAATCCTAAATCTATTCCTCCCTGGAATCGGCACCATCGTTATGGGTGTGGTCATCGAGAATCGCGACGACATTCTGATTGGAGCGCTTCAGCTCGTCTTGACCATATGTATCATTGGGTGGATCTGGTCCGTCGTGTGGGGGATTCTGATGATTTCTCGTGCATTGTAACGGACGTGTCCTGGTAGTGTGTTTTAATTTCGGGTTTTTGCTGCAATGCGCGCCGGCAATAATTTTAAATGGGCGTGGTAGAGCGCACGACAATGTTCATTGTGCCGCTGGGCACCCGCGGAGTCACAATAGCCTGCGGCCTGCTGAACTTCATTCTGCCAGGATTCGGAACCGTAATCTGTGGTGCAGTGACGCATAATCTCTCAGACATGCTCATAGGTGTCCTTCAGTTCGTTAGTTTTGTGCTTATCATAGGATGGATATGGTCGGTTGTCTGGGGAGTTCTAATGATCAAAAGAAGCTGCCAAAAATCAGAAAGAGATCCCAATGAATTCTATGTGTGATCGCACGCGAAACCTAGGCAGTTCCCATATTACCCTTAGGTCTGGCAATTCAGACAATTCATGCATACGAATCCAATCTGCTTCGAACCGCTTCAAAAGCTACCCGCAGAGCCTTTTGACCAGCCCGACTGATCTTGTCGCCAGCCTCTAATACCACGCGCTTCAACAGGGTCAGGATCTTCGCGCACTCTTCCTGGAGCTCCTGCTTCTCGAGAAACTGCCGACCCTGATCCATCAGGTACTTCGCCGCGCCTCGCAGCGCGTTAAGCGCCGATGTGGCCGACAGACGCAGAGTGGGAAGCACAGTGTGACGTAACGTCGCGAACCAGTACTGGAACTGAGTAGCAACGTCCAGACTGACCGCACGGCTCTTCATGGAGTTCAAGACGTCTGCAAATCCTTCGGGCACGAGGGTCGCCAGTTTATGGCGGAGCTCGTGAACTGGAGAAAGGGTGAGGGCAGGGCGCGCCGCTAGGAACCTACGAGCGAGTTTGATGTTGTGGCCGCCAGCGAAGTGCACGATTAGTGGAAGCGCAGCCATAGCTGTGAGCAGCGCGGCAGGCACGAGCATTCTATCGCATGATCTGGATCTCCGTTTAGGAGTCAGCAGAGCCATAAGAGAATCGTTGCCGTCCAGCTGCTGTATGCACGTACTCGCCGTCTGCTGTATGTGCGTCCATTGTGCTGGAGTTATCTCGTCGGAAAGGTTGAGGTAGGGATTTTCGAGGTCGAGCACAAGGTAGGCATCATCAGGTGCCCACGGCCAGTCAAAGGGGCTATCCTCCAGCATTAGGTTGTACATGTTCGCAGGCGTCTCCAGATATTCAAGTACATGGCGGAAGCAGTCCACGCAGTCTATAGTCTTATAGTTCTCGTTTCCCCCCTGCGCCCCATCATGCTCAGCTTTTCTTACCACCCGAATTGTAAGGGCGTCGAGAGCCTCCAGAGATAAAGGCAGTCGATGACAAAATGCCCAGTACTGGGTGAACTTAAGAAGGGAGAAAGTCTCTGCTCCGATTTCCCTAAACTGCCTCAAGGCAGACTCCACCAGCACGTACTTAAGTGGTGAGGTACGCGTCAGCCCACCCGCGTCGTAACTCTTCTTCAGCTGTGCCATCCCGAATTGCTTCTGTTCCGACCAGTTACGCCCGAGACAGGGCACGAAGGTTACCAAAAACTCGTGTGCATCGACCTCCACTCGTACAAAGTCCTGTCCAGGCACCCAGCAGTGGACAGTGACCTCGCAGCCGGGCATAACAAGCCTGCGCAGTAGGGTCTCCGCGACTTTGTAGGGTCCGTTGGGAGTTACGGGACCGTCCATTCCGAAACGACTTTGCTGCAAGAACACGTAGACCATTGACTTTCGGTAACATCCGATTGCTGTTCGACGGCCGTAGGGACCGCCGAGGTACAGTCTAGATATGCGCATTGCATCGCTGCCTTTCTCCTTCCTCTGCAGGCAGTTTGTCATGGCGTAGACGATGCAGTTGAACTCGGATTTGACGTTGGTTCCGGGCGTGACCAGTTCACCCAGCTCCTTGATACTCTCGTGACTTACGGAGTGCTCCAAGTGCGGTCCAGCCAGCATCAACGCAGCATTGATTTCGCTTTGCACGACATTTCGCGTTCGGGGAGACAACATTGTGTTGTTTGAAAGTCTAATAATAAGTTTTCGAAAATGCGTCATCTGCCATGAATGGTGGGGAGAAGGCAGCGCAGCAACGGATAGCATTAGTCGGAGAAATTTTGGGTAATGGTAACAACAGCTTCGTCTGGAGTCAGATCTTGAACTCGAATCTTCCAGGGCCCTACTTCCACCACGTCACCCGGATGGCCCAGCCTACCTGCCGCTCCTTGCAGTGCATTCGCGACCTCAATGGTTAGACCACGAAGCAGATGCTGCCTCCACACCACGACTCCGCCGCAAAGGCCCTCCCGACAGGGAATGCCTTGGTCCAGACCCGTAGCTGTCCTGTACTCGACTAGGAGCCGTGTGTCCGTATCGAGAGGCAGCTCTGCCACGACGTCTTGGTATGGTCCTGTGGCCGCAAGAAGCCGGAGCGTAGTGTACCCGTCGACGACGCGAACTCCCGACAAACCCAGCATCACCCGGTGAGGCGCCCCGAAGAAGAAATGGATATAGTCTCCCTTCCAGCCTTTATTCTGGCACATCAAGTCGAAATGGCCCAATCTAGCCGCTGAATCGGCGCCCCTTCCGATCCCTACGAGGTCCACACATGTCAGTCAATCCTTGGGTGTGCATCCACTCGTGAATCATGGTACCTCGACGAGCAATTTGCTGCGTCCAGCCCCAGAGCACCGACTGCACGGCAAGGCGTTGCAGCGACGCACCGCCTACCTCCTCATAGATGAATGTCATCTGCGCATGGACTCTGTCCACGCGGCTGTTTATCGCCCTTCGCGACACCCACGCTGTACCGTGAGGGTCCTTGCCATACCAGCACCCGTCAAAACCGCTGTGGAAAAGTACCGCGTGAAATCGCTGGCCGCAGGGGGACAGGTCCAGTGGCTGCGACCTCAGAGCGCGCTGGTCATCATTAAACCCACGTCTTACGATGACGGCTGTGTTGAGGCTAGCGCCTAACCCGAATGCGCCTCCAGATGCTTCGGCTTCTGATGCTGGAGAGGCCAACCACTCGTGCACGTGGAAAGTGACCTCGACCTCTGTGTGAGAGACCTCGCTGAACCATGAACGAGCACTGGTCGGGTCCTCGGAGTTCAGATGAGCGGAGACCTCATCTCGTGTAGGAAGGCGACGACCCTGGTGATCAAACCATTTCACGAGAAAAACACACACAGTCTGACTCGCCAGCGGGATTACAGGCCCCTCCTCGATAGTGGGGATTCGACTGCAGTTTGCAGTAAGGAGGAGGAGCAGGTATCTCATTTTGAGTTTTATTAAAAATCACATGGCATAAGAAACACCACACGTCCTTTGCCATGCAGCCAGTTCCATGAGGACCCATGGGGAGTTACCACCATAGTGGGAGGTGTTTCGGGTTCTGGCCGCTCCCTCAACTTCTTCAATCCATCAAAGTCAGGCAGCGGTAGGCGTCTGAAAGACCACATGCGCAAGCACTCGAGTTTATGAGTGTCGGATTCGTTACCATCAGACGCACATGGAGACTCTCCTTGTGGAATGCATTCTGGTGTTGACATTGTTCTAAAAATGATATTACTTTTAAGGGCGTTTCATTTCAGGTGGGTTATTTCCATGTGGCACTAAAATCACTGATGAAGTTTTCTAGGGATCTCAAAGGCGCCCTTCGCGAGCGCATGAGCTCTGAGAGCTTTAACATCTGCTGCGGGTTCTCTTTGTGCCTTTGCAGGTCCTGTCGTAACCGGAACGCGCGTCTTTGGATCTCCGCCACGTCTTCAAGAATCTGCTCTTCCGTCGTGAGTTCGCGGTCAACGCTCAGCTTGGGCGCTTTGGCTTCTCGCAGCTCGTCTATGGCATGCCGCGCTTCCAGCAGTTGCTGTTCCGTAAGGCACAGCTGCTTGGAAATACTATCATACCTAGCTCTGTGGGAGTCCGCACTTTCCAACAGCGCCGCTTTCAGAAGTGTGATGTGAGAGGCCTGGGCAGCTTGAAGTCGAAAGAGTGCAGCCTGAGACGTCTCTGTACTGCTGGAATCCGATATCGTCAGCGCAGTGTCCGAAGGGCCTAAAGCAGAGGCGACGCCTGAAGCAGAGGCGACGCCTGAAGCAGAGGCGACACCTGAAGCAGAGGCGACGCCTGAAGCAGAGGCGGCGCCTGAATCGGAGGCCATGTCGGCTGCCAGCAGTTCCGCTCGTGAGTCGAATGATATATTTTGCTCTGCGAATTGCCATTCGAACCCCGTCTGCGACAGAGTACCGACCAGCACAGCCGAGCTCGACCAGCTACTGCTTTCAAGTTTTGCTAAGGTGTGACTCCCCAACTCCATGGCACTGTCGAGCGCAAGGTAGGTCACCGTAGCGTCCATGGGACTGAGTGTCCCCTTCTCCGCGCAGAGGCCTACTGCGAGATTTCGTCCCTCTGGGACGGCAGACAGGGAGATTCTCACACGAGTCCCCACTACGGACACACCGAAGTCCAGCTTCGGTTCGACAGGCGTTGCAGCTCCTGCCAGGAGGAAAGCTACTGGTGTGCAGTTATCACCATGGAAGTCGAAGACCAACGCTACGGTTTCGTCAGGCACAGCTCTAATATTCATGAGAAACGTGTGCAGTGTGTGCAGTGTTGGTGTGTCAACAGCAATTTCGCTGTTACCAACGAACTCGTTTGCGTGAAGAGCGGAACTCGGGAGCAAATTGAAATCTATTGTCCTCAGGGCGACGCGCCACACGGTAGTAATGCCAAGGCCCCTCAAAGTCAGGTTCCTGGTCGGCAGAGTAGTAGTGCCAGGAAGGTTGGAGGCGGAATCTCACTCGCTTGGGCGACGGCGTTGACATGGACGTCTCACTGGAGTCCGTGTCCGTCTCCACGAAGTCAGAGACAACGGACCGACTACTCAACCCTCTCTCAGTCGACACTGCAGTTACCGTCAGGCAGTAGTCGGAATTTGAGTCGTCCTCCCACCTGTGTGGCGCATACCCAGGAGAATAGTCAGCAAGCAGTACAGCGGCTCCGATAGGCATAGGACGAAATCGTCGTCCGCACAGATTGCGATAGCTGCGCACGGGAGAGGTCTCTCTGGGAATACTCTCCGCGGCAACCTTCAAACAGCTCGGCAACTTACTCTTGGGCTTGGTCGGAAGTGCACACATCATGTTCATGTCGTTACGGCATCTTCTTACCCCTCGGTTTTGTAGCGCTTCAGTGAACTTTGCTGACATCACGTCCAGGGACCGAAGGGGCACTGGTGATAGGAGGCGTTTTCGAGCCAGTGGCGCCACAAGAGTCTGGTCTGACGAATTCCACGAGGCTAATTCCAAAGGCAGGATTTGCGCCACCGAAGGCTGCTGCGGCGTCATCGGTGTCGGTCCGTTGGGTATATTATCGACTGGCACTACCCCTGAGCACATCTCAAAACGTATGGATTGCAATTCAAACTACACGCGGGAGGATGTGGGGTGTTTCGCTATGTGTGCGTATTGTACCTGCAGACGAAAACTCTGCCAAGCATGCCTCCGAAGACGAGTAAGGTCTGCTCTCAGAGAAGCGGCACCATTGTGGACCGGAGAAGTTGAGCTGTGTCATGTTGTCGCAAACAGAGGTACACGTATTTAACGGATAGTCTCAACAGGGCTCGTGTCATCCCAGTGCTTCTTGAACAGTTGAGCGTATGCCGCCGAAGCGCTTATCTTGTACGGAGTGGGGTTGAGGTGGCGTAGATGATCTTGTCGCATACGTCGCAGTTGGAATGCGCAGCGTTGACGGGCAACCTTAAGATACTCATGGTGATCTTCCTCCCAAAAGGTAAGGTATTCGTCCGCCAACTTGCCGTCCCATATTGTCACCAGCAGCGGTACAACCTTCTGGGGAATGGCGTAGCATCTCTTTGACATGTCCGTCAAGTGCTGGCAGAAGAAGCGCTCTCGGGGCTCCGGAGGAGTCTCCGAGGCGCTCAGAACGAGGTCCAAAATTGGTGTATCATCGTCGTTGAAGAACCGATAGAGTGCTTTGTTTCCCGGCATCGTCGCCTTATCGATGTCCTGACTCAGCTTCATAACTGGCCGACCGTTGAGCTCGGATAGCTTGTATACCATCCCCAGGGCAGGTTGGGCCTGACACGTCACAAGGTGCGTTCCGATGCCGAAGGTGTCGATTTCATGTCCCTGCTGGCTCAAAGAGTAAAGAACGTCTTCATTTATGTTGTTCGAAGCAGTAATCGTCGCAACAGCCAGTTCGGGGAAATCTAGAACTACACTGGCAGTCTTCAGAATGCTTCTAACGCGTCGCGATAGGTAGCAGAGGTCTCCGGAGTCGAGGCGTATGCCACCCTGGGTGTATCCATACTCACGCAACGCCAGCATGACAATGATGAAGTTCGGAATTCCGGACACCTCTGTAGAGTATGTGTCCACGAGAGCAGAGAAGGTCTCGGGAAATTCCAGGGCGAAGGCAGCGAACGCAGCCAACTCCCCTTCATTGGGGAGACTGGCATCAAGCTGCAGCGCTGACGCACACTTCTCGAAGAATAATCGGCGCATGTCCTTCAGAAGCGGAATGAATTGCGAGTCCATCTTGTAGTACTGAACTCGATGGTCTTCAATTTGCTCTAAAGACTCAAAGCTTGTGACAAAAGAATGAGCCATGGTCCCTGCTACAGGAATGCCGAAACGGAAACCGGCCAGAACATTGCTGGTAGCGTCGAAGCCCCCAAGGTAGGAGTACTTCGAACTTGAGAGCCCCCCATTGGGGCCTTGTGCACGGCGAAGGCCGAACTCTACTAGGGATTTGTCGGGACCCGCAGCGATCCTGAAGCGAGCCGCGTTCGTCGCCACCAGAGAGGCGAAGTTCAGCAAAGCCAGTATCGGTGTCTCCAGCAGCTGGCAAACTCCCAACGGACCGTGTACCTGTAGCACAGGCTCCTTCGCGAAGACAATCGTGCCTTCCAGCACCCCCACCAGCTTCACTTCTGAGCAGTCGAGCTGGGCTATGTACATCCAGAACGTGTCTGGGGCTTGGGGGATTTGCTGTCGGAGGAAGTCGATTTGGGCGGTGGTGTAATGAAAGGTATTCGCTAGACGTACGACCTCGTCTACTCCTGCTAGCACACAGAAGGTGCCGTCAAAGGGATTTTTTCTGAACGTAACCTCGAAATTCGCCTTGTCCAGATGCTTGTTGTTGCACCAGTAGGCGTACAGCATAGTTATCTGATAGAGGTCCGTTAGGCATGCTTGCACGTCGTCACTGGAAGGTTTACCGACTCGAGGGTCTATCATCAGTCGGGTTAATCTGCTTTAATGGCAGATGGGGCCGAAATCAGTTTCATCCTGAGCTGCTCAACACAACCGCTCAGCACATCCCTACGTCCACGACACTCATAGGTATTCCGCAAAATGGAGTCGCGACGAAAAATCGCTTTGTTGGTGCTTGAGCGCTGTCAACGGCTGAGTGTCTCTGATGTGTGAGTGTATAATTAGGCAAATCGATGCAAGTAAGGGACGTAAGCGTGGCTGACGCAGGCAGAAGCGCTGAGGCAAGTGATAGACCAAAGGCGTCGGGAGCTGGAGGAGACGCGAACTAGACTTGCCGAGTTGGGGATTCAGAAGGAGCAGAAGGCTTCCCGTGAGGACCTGCCTGCTGGGTCATGCAGCCCGCCTCAACCTGGACGTGGATGCTCTCGTCCGTGAGGCGCTCGCGTCTGTGGCACCAGTGCAGGTATCGTCCAAACTAGACCAAAAGGTAAGAGAGCTGGAAGTGGCAAAGACGGTCCAGAAGGAGCCTACCAGGAAGCGGCTGCTGGCTGGGTCGACTGCATGGGGCCGAGTTTCAGAATCCATGTCGATCATTCCCAGGTCAGTCACAACCATGGACCGAACTGTACAGGCGGAGGCCCCGACGCCCGTTGCGCCTGACGACGGCTTTGGGCAGGCCAAAGCTGTCGTCAGGGAGAAATCCTTGCCGGTGGTACCAGAGCCAGTGGCAGCCGCTGTGGAGGAGATCGCGGAGCTCACCGAGGATGAGCGACAGCAACACCTGAGCAGCATAGCATTCGGGGAGTTCTTTGACGAGGCGGCCACCCTGATCACCAAGGTGCTGCACGCCGGCGACCCTGTGAGAGTATACGGCTCTGAGACCGGAGATCTGAACGCTGCTGTGGACCTGACGGTCGGCACGCAGTACGTAGACGACGCCTGGTCCAAAGGCAGACCGGTGTCACATGTGGTGGCGCACCCTTCGTACCCAGAGTACTTTCTAGCGTCCTACGTTGAGCGCGACATTGCCTCGCCCTACGACTCTGACGGTGTCGTGTTGATGTGGAACATGGCCATGAACGCGAAGCCTGAGTACGTATTCACTGCCCAGGCGCCTGTGACGTGTTGCGCAGTCAACCCATACAACCCTCACCTTATTTTCGGCGGGACGACAGCTGGACAGATCCTCCTATGGGATACTCGAACGGGCTCCACGCCAACTCAGAGAACGGCGCTGTCAATGCAGGGCCACCAGACCGACATCTGCGGAATCGAGTTCAGCGGCGCTGCGTCCGCGTACAACCTGGTGTCTGTGGACTCGGACAGCCGAATGAGCGTTTGGGCTCTGGGGATGCTCACGTCGCCGACGGAATGCATCGACATAGTGCGGCCCAAGTGAGGCTCTGCTGGTTCTTACACAGCAAATCGCAGAAGGAGAAGCTCACTTGCACGTGTATGACACTACCAGGGGCATTCAATGCGTTTTTAGGGACCTCTGATGGCATGATCCTGGAAGCGTCAACATCGTCCAAGTAGGCGCAACCAGGTACATTTAAGCAGCAAACATGGTTACTCTGAGGCAATACACGCAGATGGCTTTGAGCACCACGCGCCTGTGATGTCCCTGCACTCGCAGATTGTCAGCCCAGACGTGCAGTCCGAGTTGCTTCTCTCCACCTCCATGGACTGGTCCATCAAGGTGTGGAATCCGCGCAGCGCAGAGAAGACTCCCCTAGCCGTGATAGAAGCGTACAACGACTTCATTTTCAATGCGGTCTGGTCACCCACACACTCGTCGGTGTTCACTGCCAGTGACTGCGCTGGACATCTGGACGTCTGGGACTTGGCCCGTTCCGCAGACAGGCCCGCGCTCCGCGCTTCCAACCTCGAGTGCTCGATGAGCACATTGGCCTGGACACGCTCGGGTAGGCAGGTGCTGGGGGGAGGCATCAATGGGGTCGTCAACTCATTTTCGGTGCCGGTGGAGTATCAATACAACCGTGGGAACGATAGTTGGTTGGAGCAATTCGAGGGGACAGCCGTAGTTCTCCGAAGCGAGTCGTCTATGTGAAGAGAATACATTATTGGTGGAAAATTCGGGAAATCAAATCCACTCAATGCAGTTAAAACTTAACCTCAAACGGCGTGTCCGCGAGCCACAATCAGATGGCAGTCCTGAGACTACGTCCCCCTGCTCAGAACTAGAAGAGGATCGCGTGGCGTTCAATCTAGGTATATGCGAACCAATTAAGACGGTTCGCCGACCTCGGAAGGAGGTTATGGAAGAACTGCACTTCCCACCTCTCGTGTGGATACCCAGGCTAAAGGAGAATCTTTGTGAGGCCTGTCTCCTGCCGTTGATAGAGGACGTACATTCTCTGGCTGCAGACATATACTCCGACAAGGTGTTAGGATCGGTAGGACTTATAAGTTCCTGCCACCACTGCTACCACGTAGACTGCATTTCTAAGTGGACTGACATCGAGAACAGCTGTCCGCAGTGCAAGGCACGTTACCACGCACTGGCCAACTACAACCTTGTGTCGTGCCTTCATGTATGTAGCCAAACTGAACAAGCACCACAGGACGATACTCTGCAGACTCTACTGCGGTTTGTCTGTGGCACCCGAGAAGGTTGGTTGCCGACGAAGAAAAAGGACCAAACCCCTGATGACATAACCGTTGAGCTCGCCGCAGAGGATGACGTGTGCGACGTATGCGGCAGCGGCCACGAGCCTAGCACCATCCTCATCTGCGACGGCGCCTCCGGCTTATGTCAACGAACGTTCCACTGGATGTGTCTGGGCTACAAAGAGCTCCCGCGCGTAGCGCATTGGTTCTGTCCCAACTGCGTGGAAAGCGAGACGCTTACTACCCAAGAAGGTCGTGTGTACGCGGTGAGGGCGGTAATCAAGCGACAGAACGCGTTTTTAGAATTCCCGGTTGAAGTCCCACCCAATCCGAAGAAGGCTGCACGCAAACGAGTACGAATCGATCCCGAGCCTGAAATAGAGGGGCAGCATCCGTTGGACCTGGAGGAGGGGCTACTCTGTCTGGAGGTGGAACACAACACTCGCTATCTGGAGGACGCCGTCAAGTCTCGCGAGGACCGTGTTTCCGGGGCCAGAGCGCTGGCAGAGCTGCTTCGATCTTCGGCCGACGAGCGTAGAAGCGTGGAGGAGTACACCCCTACTCCTGCTCCAGTTGCCAAACCCAGCCCTCAGTCTGTACCGGACCGACTGGGAACGCTGGAGAAGATACCAGGGCGCACCACTACCGTTCTTGAGGCCATCCTAGACCAAGGCGAGGCCCACGGAAGCCGGTCTAGCGACGCGACGGCTCGTCGCCTGGCCGAACAGGCAGATGTGGCACGGCGTATGGAGCTGCACTCTGCGCGGGTAGCTGAGTTCCGTCGGCAGCGAGTGGAAGAGAGGCACTCCCAAAGAGACCCTTCAAAAGGGCGAGAGGCGAGCAATCCCTCTCACGGTCTAGTGGACTTTGTGAAGAAGGAGCTGTACGACCACCGAGAGCTGCAATCACTCCGAGCACGCGACTACGAGAAATATAGGTCCGCTTTCAAACTGATCTGTCAGAAGGCCAGCAAGAAGCTGCATGAGAAGGTGAGACGCTCACCCTACGACTCTTTCCACGACATAATGCACCGCGACGAGAAGTTCCGTCGCTACGCCAAGGAGGTAGTGGCCTATTGCACCTCAAAGACTCTGAGATGACACGGGGTACTCACCAACGAGAACGTACTCATTTCCTCTCACCGGGATTGGAGGCAACCACCAAAGAACTGAACCCCTATGGTGTCATGGGGCCCTGATCTGAGTGCTGTTTGTGGTAGAGCAGAACAAGTAGAACTTTGCAATCAGCTACAATGTGCTATCTACTGCAGATCAATTAGCGATTATGCCCTTCAACCTGCTCCCTCGATGGTTGCAGAAGACCTGCTCGAGCCTAAACATGCACACCCCAACGCCCATACAGATAGCAGCGATTCCTAAGATTCTGGAGGGTAAGCCTGTGGTTGGCGGCGCCCCCACTGGCTCCGGCAAGACGGCCGCGTTCGCGCTGCCAATCATATCAAAACTCTCTGACGACCCATACGGAGTATTTGCTGTTGTGATCGAGCCTGTTAGGGAGCTGGTTTTGCAAGTGGCAGAGCAGTTCCGCACCCTGGGATCACCGTTAAGTTTAAGAGTCGAGGCGATCATTGGTGGAGAGCACCTGGTGAATCAACACGAGCGCCTCAGGCGGAGGCCGCACGTGGTCGTGTGTACACCAGGCCGCCTCAATTGCATTTTTCATGCAGATCAAGAGTTTTACTCGAAAGCCTTTGGTAACGCTCGCTTCTTGGTGTTCGACGAAGCGGACCGATTAACTGAAGACACTTTCAGCTCGGACCTGGAGGGAATTATCGCTACTCTGCCAGCGAGCATCCAAACGCTGTGGTTTTCGGCTACCATCAGTGATGACGTCAAGAGCTGGCACGAGAGGCTGGGCGGAGCTGTGCCGGCGTTGATGGACCTGAACGCCGACTGCAAGCCTGCGGAGACACTTCAACACTTGTTTCTGTGTGTCCCTCCAGAGTTTCGACTGACCCACCTTGTCAGACTGATGGAAAACCACGCGCTCTTCAACGGTGTCGTGGTGAAGCAGAATCGTCCGTGGGATGGCGATGCCGCAAACCGTCGCGATGATGACGAGGAGGAGGAGGAATCAGAGGTCCTTACCAGCTCTGGTATCATTTTCTGTGCAATGTGCGAGACGGTGGCGCGGGTAGCCAGAGCTCTTGAGTATCTTGGATTTGCGGTTTCGGCTCTGCACTCAGGAATCCCTCAAAGGGAGCGAACGGCCAGCTTGAACCGTTTCAGATCTGAGAAAACGCGCATCCTGCTGGCAACGGACCTCGCGTCTCGCGGGCTGGACATTCCGATGGTGAACTGGGTTGCGAACTACGACACCTCCACCGACGTGGAGAACTATGTGCATCGCGCTGGCCGAGCTGGTCGAGCTGGGCGCAAAGGAACGGTTCTGACATTCGTTAGCGGCAAACGAGACGTCTCAAACGTCAACTCAATCGAGGCGAAAACTGGCGTGACCCTGCAAGCTGTTCCTGACTATGAGGAAGAGGAAGGACTAGAGGACATGAACCGGGTGACTAAGGCCGAGGCCTCAGCTGGAATTGCTCACCAGGTATTCGACAAGGATAGGATCATCAGCCGAAAGCGTAACCGACAGTTCACGAAGAATCAAAACAAACGACGAAGAGAGCTCTCCTGAGGCGTTACCCATTCAGGCGCGCAGACACTTGTCGATGTACCTCGCACAGCATATCTGCATAGCCCGACTCGGAACCTAGACGATCTTCGACAAGATGCCAGATAAACTGTGACTCATTACGTCCTTTGGGGGCCACTACTCGTACAGGACAAAAACCCAGACCGATGTTCCGCTGACTTATTTCGCTTAGAAACGCCAAAATGCGCTCTGGAACAATTCAGTTGAAAGTCGAACAACAGAGCAGCCATTAGTATAAACTCACGTCCAAGTGCTGTATGCCTGTTGACCTGCATCCCAGGAGTGGTCTGGTCGGTCAAAGGGAGGTCCTTTGGGGGAGGGTCTACGATTTGCGAGACGAAGTCTAGAGGGAGGTCAGCGCCGAGGTACAGGAGGTACTCAAGCCCCGTCTGGAGCAGGAAGGCGCCATCCGACACCACAGATGTGCCGGATGTAGGCAGATTCGGCGTCAAGCAAACGTGGCCTCCCACCTCCTCGCCGTCGGGAGGTAGGCCCATAAACTCCAGCCGCTCGTGCTTGTGCTTGTCCAGGTCATACAGGCGATAGAGAGGAAAAAGTCGAGGATACAGGCGCAAAGAAAGTCGCAGCGGCGTCGCCTGCAACAGGAATAGATAGTTTGCTTGTCGGTCTTCCTCGTCGCTTACACACCGAACATGTCGGAACGCAGGGTTTTTGAGAGCGCCAGTCATCATAAGCACCAGGTGTTTCAGCGACTCCGGAAGGATCAGTTGATCGCTGCTCGAGTTGGCTGCACAATGCAACCGGTACCCATAAAGAGTATCGACCACCCTCTTCTCAAACGTTTTCCGAGGTGTGTCGTCATCAGCCTCCGCAAACCCGTGGGCGAGAGCGAACTCGCGTGTGAGCAGCAACGACACACAGTTAGGATCCGTGTAACGAAATACCTGCTGTAGTGAGGAGGTGACCTCCAGAGTCAGAGTCAAGATACGGTGGACTCTGCGGCCGTAGATATCTTTATGCAGCACCACCAGCTGGAAGGCTGCCCGCCTCCGGTCCTCGAGATCCCCAGTGTACTCCAATTCAAAGGCAAGCGCAGAGTCGGCGTCAAGTCGGGGCAACCGCACTACGCTGGCCTCCTTGCCGACCGAGCCCGAGGGGCTATTCATGGACATAGGCGACAGTAGCTTCTTGACGCGAATTCCTGGGGGGCAGCGCAACTTTACTAGGCAGTTCAGGCCTTTTGGAATTGTCAGCGACTCGAACATCCGCTGACCAAGCTCGGCATAGTCGACCTCGATGTTAAACTGCCCGAGGTAGTGGATGGCCCCGCCGGTATGACGTGGCACGTGAGCCAGAGCAGGTAGCCCAACGCTGCATTTAGGAGGGACCGTAACGATGAAATCCACGGAGACACCATTTACAATGCACTCCGACACGAGAGAACTGTCGTCGGTGTCGTCGGCTGACTGCTCCGAGGAGAGAACCAGAGTGACAACAGCCCCCGGCAAGGGTAACGTGCCCAGGACAGAGGTGGCTGCCCGAATGGCAGCTCGAGTGCATCCAGAGATACTGGAGGCCTCCGTAGACTGCTGAACCCGCTCAATAACGCCTCTGTAGTGCTGCGACACAAATTCCAACACCTCCATCAGCTCCGTCCTTTGGGCAGGAAGATTAAACAGCGCGGTCTCTGCTGACACTACTGCAAACGGATCCGTGGTGTTGGGCATGATGTAGGCTGCGGGCTTCCCATTTACAGCCGCCCAGCAAGTGAATGCGGCGTCAAATGTTGCCAGAGCGATGCGTACCGGGAAATCGACAGTCTTAACGATCTGCTTCAGCCCGTGGAAAACTGCCAAGGCTCCACCTCCGACCAAGCCGGTGGTCGTTGTGTCCACCACGAACATGTGAGCGAAACCGCTGGGTTCCTTCGACGGCAGCGAAACGGAATCTATGGCCCCATGAAATAGTTCGTACCTGATGTAGCGGGGGTCTCCGCCCGCAGCCTGGACAGCCTGGTCGTGCAGACGAAGGGCCTCGGTGTAGAAGGGTGGAACAGGAAAACCCTCCTGGCAAATGTGGCAAGGAACGTGGGAATTCAGTTTGCGGGAGTTCTGAAATGCTATTTGGCCGCTGATGAAGGCACCGCAATGTTTGTTGGTACACCTAGGGAAGAATGATTCGCCTCCGAGCTCCGGGAGTGCCTCAGGTCTAAAATCTACTACCGGCAAGGGGCGCTCCTCTGGGTGCAGCCGCGGAAACGGCTCCACGACAATGCCGAATGGAATATTAGACGCCTTGAGGGTGTCCCCGTGCGCGGGTAGCAGCGCCAGAGAACTTCGAATGTATCTACAAGGCGCATTGTTCCTATCGGTGACGTGATACAGCGACGTTACTGAAGGCGGCATCAACTTGTTGGAGTCCACGCGCCGTCGGAGTGGGTCCGTCGATACCTCAGGTTGCACCAGAATACGGGGAGCCGCACGGGCATCAATCCGAGTCGTCACGCTTTTCGTGAGCGTCGATGACTGAAAATCCGGGAGGCCATTCAAGGAGCCAGCTTCCGCGCCATCGAGTCCGTACGATGGCGGGGCCGAGGCACCACCTGGAAAGGTCCCCTGTGGTGGAGGACCTGTCTGTCGCTCCGAGGGCCTCGATTGCATAGGACGTACGTATTTTGCACTTTTTTTGTGACTGATGTCTAAGAGGGCGACCTGGTTCGGAAGCAACATTTTTGCCAACAGGTAGATAAGTGGAGAGTTATTCCACTGGTGACGATGTTGACTCTGTGGGGCAACAACAAAAATGCATTTTTCTAATCAATGGACGTTCCTGAATTCAGAATCGATAAACTCCGCAATGGAAGAACCCGAGTCGCTGCGTTGGTCGAGGACGAAGTGTATGCCTACTCTAAAATCGGCGATGTCCTTACTGTCTGCGGATGGGCCAAAACAATCAGAAAGCAAGGCGGGGGGGCCTTCGCCTTCCTGGCTCTCAACGACGGATCTTCGCACAAGAATTTGCAGGTGATGGTCACGAAGGAGAGCTGCGAGAACTATGAGGACGTCGTGAAGAGCGGAACTGGCGCCTCCTTCCGCATTGTCGGCACCCTCGAAAAGTCACCTGCGGAAGGTCAGCTGGTTGAGCTCAAGGTGACGGACTCGTCTATACACAGTGCAGTGGTGCTGGGGCGGTGTCCAGCAGACAAGTACCCCCTAGCGAAGAAGAAGCACGGGCGCGAGTTCCTCCGTGAGATCGCTCATTTGCGGCCTCGTTCGTACTTGATTGGTGTGGTGGCTCGCGTCAGATCTCAGATGGCCATGGCGACTCACACATTCTTCCAAACGCAAGGCTTCCAGTACATCCACACACCGTTGATCACATCCGCGGATTGCGAAGGCGCAGGTGAAATGTTTCAGGTGACCACTGCGTTGCCCGAGTCCAACAAGATGGCAGATGTTAAGACTGTAAAGGATAAGGGCTACGAGGTCGACTACAAGAAAGACTTCTTCGGGCGCAAGGCATTCCTCACAGTTAGCGGTCAGCTCGCAGTGGAGAACTACTGCTGCGCCCTATCCGACGTTTACACATTCGGCCCTACCTTCAGAGCGGAGAACAGCCATACGTCTCGCCACTTGGCTGAGTTCTGGATGATTGAGCCGGAAGTTGCCTTTGCAGACTTGGAAGTCAACATGGAACTCGCTGAGAAGTTCGTCAAGTACCTCGTGCAGTGGGCAATGAAGCACTGCGCTGCAGACCTGGACTGGCTAAACTCAAACGAGGAGATAGGCCTCAAGGCGCGCTTGGAGCAGGTGGTGCAGAGTGACTTCGCCCGACTCCCCTACTTCGACGCGGTGAAGTTGCTTATATCACATAGTGAAAGCGGCCAGGTCACCTTCACTGAGAAGCCGTTCGAGGGCATGGATATGGCCTCCGAGCACGAACGCTACCTTACCGAGAAGGTTTATGAGAAACCTCTCATCGTCTACAACTACCCCAAGGAGTTCAAGGCCTTCTATATGAAGGCGAATGACGATGGCCGAACAGTTAAAGCCATGGACGTGCTAGTCCCTAAGATTGGCGAGCTTATCGGCGGCAGCGAGCGCGAAAACGACCTTGAAAAGCTTGATGCCATGATGAAGGAGAAGGAGGTTGACGCCAAATCGCTTTGGTGGTACCGGGATCTGCGTACCTACGGGTCCGTTCCGCACTCGGGGTTCGGGCTGGGCTTCGAGAGGCTGGTGATGTTCATTACTGGAGTCGAGAACATCCGAGACGTGATCCCCTACCCTCGCTTTCCAGGCCATGCAGAGTTCTGATGTTGCAAAGGTGGTGATGGTTTTGCTTAGCTGACTCTGGGTTGCTACAATTGAATCTGCCATTTTCGTTATGCTTTCCCGTTCAACGCCAACTGTAACACCAGAAAAGGTGTGGCAAACACTATCGTTGCTCGCCACTGAAGTTCCACTTCATCTGCGTCCAGGATCCCTGGATGTTGACAGATTCCCCCGCGCGCATATGCATACCAAGGGCGTACCAAACGCTCCTTTACCGTACCAAAGGGCGCCGCAGGTTGGTAGGCCCGCGCCCAGACCCGTGACCCGACTAACCAGGCCCAGCCCAGCGGCTCCGGCACCTGTAAAATTTGCACCACAACCTATCTACGTTCCGCAGCCGCTCGCGCTGCGACCGGCAGCAGCGGCGGCGGAACCAGTGGTGCAGTGGTTGGAGTCTACCGTCAGTGTCCAAAAAAAGTCCAAGAGCAAACATAAGAGACGCCCAAAGAAGCTGCGACAGCACCGGAAAGAGACTCCTCGCCGCCGCAAGACCCGAAAGTCACCCACCAAGGTGGAGTCCGACGAGGAAAACCCACTTGATTTCACAAAGCCGCAAGTGCGGCCTACTCCCGCGCCGTGGAAGGCGGAAATGCCGTTGGAAGGGGCGAACACTCCAGTAAGAAGCACTAGAGTGTGTAGGTCATATTTGTCACAGCTACGCTCAAACCTGTCAAGGTACAGCTCATTCCGCGAAGGCGATCCATTGGAAAACAGTTTTGGCTACAATAGAGACCCCTTGAGCAGCAGCTATGGTTTCCGAGACACCCTCGGCAGTATGGGCTTCGGCAGAGACAGTCTGAGACGTGCTAGCCCAAGCGCGAATCGGTTGGGCCGCAGAGACCCCACTGGAAGCAGCTCCAGCTTTATCGGCTCCCCAACAGAGGTGTGGAGAGGTTCGCCAGATGTGACTGCGCTACTACGGTCGATGAACGAGCTGGAATCCTTCATTGCGGACTACAACAAGATCAACTTGTGTCCTAGAGGCCGTTGGTTCACATTGAAGTCCTACCTCATTGTAGTGAACAACATGAGATCCGTACAACGAAGCATGAGGCTCTACGAGCCTGCAGCTCTGGGCGAGGAGGTCTGCAGGAGGTATGCCAAGCTGCGAATGGCCGTTGCCAGTGTGGTGGCCGTAGCCGAAATCCGCCTCGATCGTAGCCAACCCTCTTTGGACCCCGACTATCTGGACTGGTCCCAGTGGCTACAAGACTCCTGCCGCCGCATCCTAGCAGACAGCCAACGCGATATCGTTCCCGCAGCAGTCCCGTCGACTTTCTTGGTCCGAGAAATGCAGCAGAGAGGCACTCAATCTCCAGTTGTCGGAGCCGTAACCTCCGTACTGCAGGCGGCACTGGAGGCGTTGGAGTCCACTGGATTCGCCGACCGGGACATGGCTCAGCAAGCAAGCGAGCTGAAAGACCGTGTGGACGTGCTGCTCATCCGGCTGCGCCGCAGTTCGGGCGATGACCCTGGACTCGAGCCCATCGTCAACCTGAAACGCCGATGTGACGCATTTTGCCTTGAAGGAGCAGCCCCTTTTGGTGTCCCCGAGGATGCCACCCTACGGGAGCGACTGCGTCGAGGCGGACTCCGAGTGGTAACGGACTACGTCCAAACCCTCACAGCATCACGGCAGCGAGCTCTCTCTGCTGCTGAACTCCCTCTGACAAAACAGATGGAGGCGAAGATCACCGAGCTCCAGACGGCTCAGAAACTCCATAACTACGTATCGAACCGATTCGACTTTTCCAGGGAAAGCGACGCAATGTTCGCGGAGGCGACTTTCAAGCTCCAGGAATTCACCATCAGCGTCATCTCTTGGTGGTGTAAGCAGGCTGGGAACGCCATGGAGGGGGGTGCTAGATGGGAGACTCCAGATTTTGACCAGCAGAGGAAGCTACTCATGCTGGCTGGCGAGAGTATACGTGGGTTGTGTGCAGGCCGACCGCGCCTGCCGACAGACTACTTTCTGGGATATCTGACGTTCAAGGACTTGAGTGTCCGAATGCACCACAGATTGGGGCCAGTCCAACCAGCGACTCTGTTGCTGGAGGGGAACGCGCTGAGCTCGGAGGCTGGCGCAACGCTGGCTCTCAGCAGTGAAGCTCAGCTCAAGCTGTCCGAGGGATCGCTAACCATGGCTGACTTTATGCGGGAGGTGATCAGCTCTCAGGAAGCCCAGCGAATCTACTCCGTAAAGGGATCCAGCTATCCGGTTCTGACGGGTGATCAGGTCTCGTGGGCGGATCGTGTGCTCGCCATGGGGTGTGTGCCCCATTCCGGCTTGACTAGCGTCGAGAGCGGCTTGTTAGTGAGGGCAGGGAGACTTTTCTCCAAGGGAGTCAATGTTACACCTGGATCTACGAGCGCGTCTTTCATTGACCAGGCTGCAGCCAAGTGGCTTCGAGATTTCGTACAATCCACCGGCGAAAAGAGCCTACTCCCTCAGGAGGAATCCTTGCTGGAACTGATTTCCTTGGCCAATGAAATCGCCCAGCCAGAAAAGCTTCCCACCAACAACTTCCAACTACTGCGGTCGATATGCGAGGCCCTCAAACGACGCCTGCAGCGACAGTTCTCCAAATTCTGGACTGCACACCGGCAAAAAAGCGAATCGGTTACTGTCGAGACGGTCAGGGCCCTCGCCAGCAGCATTGCTGACTTTGTGGCCACTTACCCCGATCTTCTACGCTCAGCTCAAGGCCGATCTCTTTGTCGCCTGCTGTTGGACGCGAAGGCCGTCATGCTTCGCGTACCCTCTGGCGAGCTGCATGACGCGGCCGACCTCATCCATGAGGCATTTCGGGAGCAAGGACTACTGACTGAACGCCAACCGGACCACCCAGTGACCCCTGCCCACAGGGCGGATGTGCCTATTGTCTTCGTTGAGCCAATAAACCTTCCGCGGGCATCTTTGCCCGTGTCACTATGGAAGAACCGCTGCTCCTTCGACTCAGTCCAGAAAGTTCTGTCGACAACGCCACTGCACGAGCTCACCGTACATCACTCATCGCCCTTATTCCGGTATGTCATGTCTGTAAAAAAACCCAAGCACGTCCAGCAGCTGGTTAGTGCCCTCGAAGACCCGTGGCAGCGCACCGCTGAGCACCTGAGAACCGCACGTGCACGTGCTGAGTCCTCATACACCGAGATAGGCCAGAAGATTGACGCTATGTCGCAGTACCTGAGCACACTCTTGGGTGCAGGGCAACTCCATTCACTGCTTACCGCCGCAATTGGTCTCCTAAAGAGCAAGTCTACCGACGCCCCTGCCCTACTCGACCCTCTACTGGCGTTCCGCAAGCTTGTGGCTAGGAGCCTGCGGGAGGACGTCACCATCCTCAACCCACAGCGCCTACCCACGTTCTTCCAACCCGTCCTGCCAAACGACGCCGACAAAGCAGGCCTTGGCGCCGCCACGTCCGCCGTCAACGCGGCTGAGTTCGACGAGGAGGACGAGAGCCAAGGCATGGCGAAAACTGTGAGACTTCCGGCCACCTCTTACGCAGATGCTTGTGGAATTCCTCTCGTTCTGCTCCCCTGTGGACGCAAAGAGTCTCGGTGCGGAGGCGCTGGTAGGTCACCTTGTGCGCCTCTCAGCGCTCTTTCGCGCACTAAGCCGTATACTCGCCACGCAGGGAAGCTGCCTACTGCTGGACGCGTCCTTCCATGGAAAACAGGGCTCAGTGGAAGCAATTGAGCAGACCGAGGTGTGCGGCACGGTGAAAGGCATAGCCGAACACCTAACTCGCCAGCTGCTGACGCTAATCGGACACGAACCACCTCCGGAGGCGGTTAAGATGCTGGCAGCCACATCGATGCCAGCAGTCGACGTCAGTTTGAAACGGCAGCTGCGTTCTATGCTGAGTGCACCTCTGGCAATGCGTCAGATGTCTGCTGAAGATCGCCAGTTAGATGGTACGACGTAGTTCGTTCTATCTGTTTTGAAAATAGGCCTGGTGTTTGACTCGTGACTGTGCACAGACAACGGCTTCATTGATTTCTGTGTGCACGTGGCACCGGCTATGACTACATCGCCTGTGTATGTGGTGGCGCCACGCTCATCGACGTCTGATTACGTAATTGCTCTCGGGATCATCATCCCAGTGTTGGCAGTGTTCTTACTCCTTTGCATCTACTGCCTCGTCATGGGAATTCTCTCAGACTCTCCGGCGGAAACTCCTCACAAGACCCACAAGACCCACCATTCCCACCATTCTAAGCGCCAGGATACTATCCTCGTCATTGACTCGGAGGGTGAGGACAGCAAGCAGGTCCAGCTGGAGCTACAAGAGGAGAAGGAAAAGGCCCAACGACTTCTCGAGAGGATCGAGACGCTGGAGAGAACACAGAACAGCGCATGAGACTACAGAATGGCCCAATTGTAGACATTCCTTGCATTAACCTCTTCCAACTGTTAGTTGCAACAAACATAATTCACCATTCAGAACCCTGTGCTGAAACGTCTTCCAGTCAAGTAGATTCCAGAACATACTGAAGGGTCACTTGAACAGGGGGAGTCAATACATTTTTCTAGGTCCGATGAGTGCCGACGAAGAGTGACGAACGACTATGAGTGTCCCTACCCGTTGTGCATCTTGTTTGGGCCCTTTCCGTAGCGTGTTACCTGCCTCTTGACCTTACCCGTTGTGCAGGTGTTACCTGTTACCTACCGACTTTTTTGGTTTTTTTAACCTTAGTTGAAGAATGCATGCAGAACTTTTTAAAGTGGGAAAAATACATTTACTTGGAAAAACTAGCAAACTTTCTGGTTCTTAACGTCTGCACCTCCCACAGCAGCTGTCCTCTCTGCGGTCCTTCTTGCACTCGTAGGGACATTTATGCACCCCATAAGGCACGCACGGATGGTACACAGGTTGGTACACAGGTTGGTACACAGGTTGGTACACCGGTTGTTGCGCAGGTTGGTGCCCCATATTTTGAGGCGGACTTCGCGGTTTGGTCATCTGACGCATCTGGTGCATAGTGCGGCTCATCTCTTGTTGCAGTCGAAACACCTCTAGCTCCTTCTTTTCATTCTCTATGTCTTTGCGTCTCCGTCGGCGGCTGAGACAACCCATAATTGGTGAATAATAGTGACACACAGTGACACAACTTACTACACAAATGTGTAATAATCGCACGACGCAACCGCAATCACCCAATCAGAAAGGACTTCAGTTCTGAGTGCAGCTCAACATAGGCTTTCCTGCACGTTTCTGGCGCTTCGAAAACGACGCCAGCCTCGCTCGGGAAATGCGATAGGACCTCGTTGTCCATCTGTCCAATACCAACCCACTGCGCCTCCGTATCTTTTAGCAGACGACTCACGTCTGCGCTAAGCCGAGCCCGCAAAGACACCAATGACTCGAGTTTCGCCTGGGCATTCAGTGCCTCAACATCTCCTGACAGCTTTGCAGCCTCCAGTGACGCCTGGGCCTCGGATATTCTGGACTGAACGTCCTGGAATTGCTGGTGTACTCTGCTAGTCATCTTCACGCTGTCGTTGAAGTGAGGCACGACAAACCGCTCCATGTACGCGGTCACCTCATCACGGGCGGTTCGTGACGCCTTCTCACTGTCGTCTTGAAAGCCGGCAGCTGCTTCCGACATGGAGCGCGATAGGCTGCTTTCCGCACGCGATATGATGTGACTGAGGGTTTCGAAGTCACTCTTCAGCTGCTGGGAGTAGTTTCGTTGGCACTGAACTCTGTGAACGTTGGCTTTGTAGGTGCGTACAGCGAGGTCCAAATGTTCCTGCTCGTCAATGGTATGACGTTCAACCTTGCGTTCCCTCTCCATTACCAACGAAATCTCAGCGTTGAGGTCTGATAGCCGCTTTTGGAGCTTTTCTCTTTCCACCTTAAGTACTTCAAGCTCAGATTTGTACTCCTCGCGTTTCGCGGCCAGCTCGGCCATCTCAGCATGTTTGGCTTTCATCATCGAAGTCATTTCCGTCTCCAGTTTAGCGACAAATGACCCATCGTCGCTTTCAACAGCCTGGATTTCCACAGTTGCCGTTTGCAACAACTCAGCCAACCCGCCGTCGAATGCTGACTTCAGCGACACCTGCAGCTCACAGCCCTGCCGCAGCACCTGCTTACGCGAGACGAGCGCGTCGATTCGTTCCCGCGCTTGCTTCATAGTCGCGCAGTTGGCGTCATGCGCCTCAACTAGTGACTGCTCGGTCCAGCCGTCCCCTAGGTGCGCCTCGTCAAGCGAGAGTGGCTTGATGTCCTGGGGTAATTGCGATACGATGTCGGCCAGGTTCCGGGACCTCTCTAGCAGGTGTGACTGGCGCCAATCATGCTTGAGAAGTCTGACAAGATTCAGCAGAAGCCGCTTCACACGCACTCCTTTCTCCGCTGGATCGCAAGAGCAAGCGAGAATGATGATATCTTGATGCAGCTGAGAATCCCCTCGAAGACAGAGAGACAAAAGTTTGTGTAATTCTCTGTGAGGCCCAGGCTCATCTGGGTGCCCCGTCATCTCAGCCCTGAAGTCCGTGTGACCTGCAATCGTAAGAATCAGCGTCTCCACGGCAGCAGTTCTCAGCAAGACGTCTCGAAACGAAAGAGGCTCTCGGTCCAGAGGCCCTGCGTTGTTTCTGACATCACTAACAGCCGGAATTTCTTCAACATCGTTTTCTTCGACAATATCTCCCACCAGCCTCATAAACTCGTTGCCAACGTCCAATGCGAACCTGGTAAAGGAGGGATCCTCACTTTCATCCTGAATCAACTGATTCATCAAGGACTCACGCTCCAGCGGTACAGCGGTGCGTCAAGTTCACCGGAAGCAAGTATCGCGCTAGTCCATGTTCGACACAACTCTCCACAAGCTTCGGCTGTCCGAACGCTCGACGCTTCTAGTATGACGTCGTGCGTCAAGGTTTCGACAGTCCTGAACTGGAATTGATTGTCCATGAGTGTCTGAACATTCTGGCCGATTCGTTGAGCCTTAGATTGTAACTCAATGAAAAGCCTGTGTTTCACGACGGCGGCGAACTCACTTGGAGATCATTACACAACAAAACTCAAGATTTGTCTCTTGGATGTTGGTTGCCCACTTCCGTCAAATCAAAGTGGCCCCAAACAACAGCACTTTCACATATTCGTCAGCAGAGTACCAGCATTCAGGCATCATGCCATCATTGTGTTTCAACATCTTAATTTAGCAGTGGTGTAATTAGTTTGAGTGCCGCAATGGTTGGAAAAAAAAGCGCCGGTCATTTTTTTAGAAGCAATTCGTTCGGCAACGACTTGTCCTAGGCAAGTTTGCGTATG
>NW_027151406.1:0-34371 GCF_019968955.1 Porospora cf. gigantea A | reverse complement strand
GGAATGGTCAATATGGGAGATCTATATACAAGGTCACCTGGTTAGTATGAGCTTTGTATATCCACCATAGTAGCACAGATTGCAGCTGAGTTTACCATAGTACACGATGTCCAAATCGAGGTAACGTGGAGCATTACGCCCGCATTTGACACCCCCCACAAGCTCCTCTATGCCGCTCAGGCGGGTCCAGAACTCCTCCACAGGAATAGTGGTTGTCACATGGATGGCACAGTTCAGGTAGTGGTCTCCTGATAAATGGTCGTATGCCGGCGCGGACGAGTACAGCGACGAGCTGTTCACCACGGCCGTGTCTGGCAGCGAGTTTACCTGATGTATTCCTTGCTCCAGACAGTTCAACCGGTTACCCATGTTGGAACCGAGTGCGATGAGGACTTGAGTCATGCTTCGTCGATTTGACGCTTCCTTCGTTCAAATTCGATGATTTGATGTCGTCATGCAACACGAGCGATCTCACGAACGACCACCCTCGGAAGGAGAACATAGTGTTGAACCGGAGATGTGACGCCTCCTGCGACTCGGAGGACACGCGAGTGGAGGCCTTCGCCCAACAATACCTGCATGCAGGCCCATGCTGTCCAGTTCCCGAGGAGGTGGTCGTAGTTGCCAGGCTGGTCGCTGCGCACCTCCTAAGACCAGCGGCTCCAGGAAGGCTCCAAGTTTCGGGCCATTCTGGGCGGCTGCATGAATTCGCCCTGCTTGCTCGCTTCACTGTCAGCCGGAATGTGAACTGCCTCGCCTTTCGTTTGATCCAGTCGAAGTCACTGCCTGCCAAAAGCTTCGACACACTGTACTTAGCCTTCAACTGGTTTAAACCGGAGGGTTTATCGGACTACGTAAGGCTGGGGTCGTCTCTGCTGTGGAATAATAGCGTGGTGTCTGATGCTGCGCTGGGTTCTCTCTACGAAGATCTCAGCTCCAAGTTTTTGGCGAATTCGGAGTTCCTGCTGTTCCTGAAGTCTCGACTGTCTGCCTTCCACATGAATGCGCAGGGATTGGACCGCACCTGTGCACATCTGCACATCTGCGGCTTTTCTCTGGGCGCAGGAATCGCTTACGGACTGGCGTACAAGCTTCGGCATATGTCCCAGCAGCTGAGCATCCGCGTGAGCGGCTTCGGACCGACGAAAATCGGCTCCTGGAAACTGCGAAAATGGTGTGAGTCTAATTTAGACCCTGCGTCGCTCAGCGTGATTCTGGCCACCGCGGAGGCGCCTGCATTAAAGGCGCAAACCTCATTGATCGGGTGCAAAGCAACGTCTTGCAGGCAGTCGGAGAGAATACAGTTGTAAGTTGGAAGCGGGTGACACGCATGCAGCGTGCCTCGAAACCTCAGCTTGACGTACGATCCTGCTTGCCGAATTCCATTTGAAAAGGATGACTTCGGTACCCAGCCCTTCGCCACGATTCTGCATGACGGTCAGATGCGGCCGATGGCCAGCCATGACCGCTGGGCTCTGCTCGAGAGCGACAAGCGATGCGTTTCAACCTTCGTCTCGCAACTGCTTAACCTGGTCACGCGCATGACACCTTTCGATGAGTCGACTGATCGCTTGTTCACCAAGATGCATGACATCGCACACTACCTATCTGCCATGTCTCAGTCCGAGGGTGCTCCGCTGATAGAGTAGGGGTCTACCGTGGTGGTGAGTTGCTGTCGTTTCGACTCCTTGAGACCGAGATTGAGCGGCTTCTCGACCTTGAGTACCTGCTGAGCGATGCACTTCGGGACGATGAACGGCCTCTGCCCTCATAGACTTCGATTAGGCGTCTGTTGAGCTCCGAGCCATCCAATGTCCGAACGGCTCGCTTCATGTCTTCTCGGGTCTCATACTCTACCACTCCTTGTGACCTCTCAATTCTAGAGTAACAGACGTGCCCTGCACCTTTCATATGATCCTTCAACTGTTGCCAGGTGACCGAACGGCTCAAATTTCGTACGACCACACTGTAGGTGGAGCTTCGGTTGGCGGCGCTTCGCTTATTTGCTCCTGCAAATTCTACTCGGAGACGATTCCTGTCAAACCGAATGCCGTCGCGACCTTTAACTGCATCCTCGGCGTCACGCGCATCCTCGAACTCCACAAATGCGAATGCGTGTTGTGTCTTTCCCAACTTGATGTCGATGTTTCGCAGTCGTCCGTACTTGTAAAGGAGATCCTTAATTTCGCTCCGACTGACGTCATCTGGTAGGTTGCCGATGTAGATGCGACCGTTACTACGGGTCATATTAGCGATTTACGTTTATGAGAGTGATTACCATATTAATCTCCGCAGACGGCCATCTGAACAACCAAATACGAATTCTTGTGGCGACACCCACACAGTGGCGAGCGCGAGGGCTTGAGACTCCTGCTCCACGGCACATCTCTGTAGAGGACTGAGTGCGTGCCTTGTGTCGAACACTGCCACTACGGAGTTACCTTGAGTAGCGGAAAAGACGGAAGGGCTTCCGGGGCACCAGTCGACACGCAGTATGCACGAGTGGGCGTCGTAGGTAGAGCGCAGATTGAGCTTAGTGGGCGCGTCAAGGCCAGCCAGCTGCCCCATGACAACATCAAACACGCGGACGCGTCCGTTATCATTGCCGGTAAGAAGAAACCTCCCGCAAGGACTAGTGCAAAAACACGTCACTCCTCCGTGCTTGACGAGCTTCCAGTTCCCTACTTCCATCAGCAGAACGACGTCTGCTATCGAAATGGAGCCGTCGGCGTACACCGCCAGACACAGAGAGCGCATTTGCTCCGCCACGGGAAATTCCAGGTCCACGACTGGGCTTCCTTCATTGACGGTGGTCAAGACTGGCCCTTCGACGTCGAGGGGAGAGTCCGCGAGCCGTTTCTTTGAGGTGGCGGCCATCAAACCGTTCGTGACGGAGTGAAGCAGGCGCTCATTGGCAAAGCACCTCACGTAGCCGGCTTTAGTGCCAACTGCCACCACTGTCCCGTCCGGCTTTATCCTGATCCGGGTCACTCCCTGGTCCAGGGGGCGTTCCAGCTTCTCTTGGTAGCGCCCGGCAGTTATCACGTGGCAGGTATCGAGATTTACGCCCAGGAATACCACTCCACCTTCTAGGCGGCCCACGACAACCTCAACAAACGATTGTCCCATGGCAATGGCGTCTGGTACTGCGAACACAGCGACAGAAGTGGCCACGGCATCAAAGGCCTGGTAATTCAGTATAGGCGTCCAGGATCCTTCTTTGTAGATTTTGATGGTGGCGTCTGATTGCAAGGAGACCGTGATTAGCTCGCCCTGTACACTGCAGCTGCCAATGTCCACTATCCAGGGCCGACCCGAGTCAAGTTGCTCCATGCGTGCTGGCCCTCGAGGCCTGCGGACAGCCAACGTCACTGCCGACTCTGTTGTTAACTTGTGCCTCGCCATGAAAACCTGGACGTGCTCGCGAGGCAGAAGGAAATCCTCACCGCCCTCCATCTGCCCCACAAAGTCGAAATGCTCTTCGGTCTCCAGCTCCAGCAGGGAGCACACGAAAGCCGATAGGGTTCCAGGAGTGAAGTCACTGGGCAACATAAACGTCTGCTCCTGGCCTTCCGGCAGCTCCAGACCCTCCACCTCACAAACCAGCGTGATCTCCGCCTCACTTCGTTCAGTCATGCGTAAATTGTCGAATTGATTCCCCCAGTGAACTGGAGTCTCCGCCGCCACCCCAACCGAAAGCGCTTTTGTCCTGGCCTAACCTCTCCTCGAGCTACCTCATGCGCCTTAACGCCGTTTCCATGAAAATGCTCAATGACAAGTAATGGTGACTCGATAATTCTCAATTCCAAATGAACGCCGTCGCTCTCATTTCCGGAGGAAAAGACTCCCTCTTCGCCGCGCAATGTGCGCAGGATCTTGGGTACAACATTGTGTGCTTGGCGCACCTACAGCCCAAGGACCTTAAGGATGAGACGGACTCCTACATGTACCAGAGCGTCTGCTCCAAATTAGTTGTCGATTACTTCGCGGAGGCCACTGGCCTTCCTTTGCACACGCGGCAGATTACGCTGGGAACCACAGTGACCACTATGAACTACTACAGTGGTCGGGCGGACGATGAGGTGCAGGATCTGTACATTCTGCTGAAGGCTGTAAAGGCTGCACACCCTGAGGTTACCCATGTCGTCAGCGGAGCCGTCTTCTCCGACTACCAACGTCTTCGCGTGGAGGCCACCTGCGCCAGCCTAGGGCTGTTGTCTGTGGCGCCGCTGTGGAAGATCCCCCAGAAGGACCTTCTCGACCTGATTCTCAGCAGTGATGTTGACGCCATGGTGGTGAAGGTTGCTTCTGACGGATTGGATGAGAAGCACGTCGGTGTCCCTCTCGCCAGCATTCGAGATCATCTCATAAAGCACGAATCCATCATGCATGTTGCTGGGGAAGGAGGTGAGTACGAGACGCTCACGCTGTCAAGCTCGCTGTTCAAGAAGAAGCTTGTCATCGACGAGATAGAACTCGTGCACCACTCTCCTGGTCCTATCGCACCTGTGGTAATCGTAGTTCCTAAGACTGCGCATCTGGAAGCCTTCACTGCTCCCCCCAGAAGCAAACTCTATCTCGAGTACATCGCCAAGTCCGCTGAACCCTCCCTTAAGCCATACGAGACCACGACTAGTTCCCCCATGGACTCTCTGCCTCGACTAGCGGCGCTCTTCTCTGACGTGGTAAAGTCCCCGACCTTCCAGGGATTCGAAAACGCTGGAGACGCGGGTGAGGCCTACCAGACCTGCCTGCAGCAGCTATCTTCTTGGTGCCAAGCCAACGGGCACCTGAAGCGCGACCTGGTTATGATGGAGATCCAGATCGACGAGATGGCCGATTTCCCCCTGGTGAACCGCAAGCACGTGGAATTCTTCGAGGGGAGCGCCCCTCCTTGTCGAGCCTGCTTCTCTGCCTCGCTCCCAGAGCAAGTGCTGGTGCGCATGCAAGCTACTATCCGAGACCCATGCGAGTCACGTTTGGAGAACCTGCATGTACAGTCTTTGGGACCCTGGGCCGTACCTGCTGTGGGTCCCTACAGTCAGGGGATGTACACAGATGCCGGTCTGGAGTCCATCTCCGGTGTTGTGGGCCTGAAGTCTACTGACCTCGGCCTCCCCAAGGGAGGAGCCCCTGCCGAGTTGGGACAGGCTCTTCGGACTTTAGGTCGCGTCGTCAAAGAGTGCAAATCAGACCTTTCTGTCGTGATTGGGCTGGTCGTGTGCACATCCTTCACTCCGACCTCTACCGAACGCGAGACGCTGCAAACTTTGGTCCAGGAGTTCTACACGGCTCATGAGGCCCCACAACCGATTGTCACATTCGCGCATGTGAAGAGCCTGCCAAAGGGTTGTGCCATTGAGATTTTGCCTCTACTGGCTCGCCACCCCGTCGGTACTAGTGATATCTACTGCGACGAAGCCATGACTGTTCGTACTAGTGGCAATAACAGGGTGGCCATGCTACGTTGCAACAGCGTGGACGAGCTGAACGCTCTGATGGCCAGAGTGCCCTTCGCCACTAGCACCATGCGAATCCTTTGGGATAAGAACATCATCAAGGAATACGAACTGGTGAAGTATTCGGAAGCTTCCACCTGCCCTGTGGAGGGTGGAAACTTCGCTCTCGAGGTTGTTGTGGGTCCCAACTAACGGACATATAACTCGATCGCCGAAATTCCCCAGGATTGTTCCATAGGGTCGTCTGTATGAACATTGCGTTGGAATCCTTACTTGTCTCAACAGTCGTACCGAATCCGATGATGATGCTGCCTTCCTCGTGAGGTACAGTAATGTCGATGGGAACCGCGAACTTACCCTCGCCCACGTCAGATCCACACAAACTTACAGACGCAACGTTCAGGTTCTGATTGTGCCTCTCGCTCCAGACATGTACCATGCTTCCGTCTCGACCCAGATTGAGTCGCATGAACCCTGTTTCACCAGCCCACGCGTCAATGAAGTGAAACACAGCCTTGACGCGCAGGAAGGTGTGCGAGGGCAGGCCAGCGAACTCCTTTGAGATCTCGCCCTTGGAGAATAGCCCGTAACCGCCGAGCATCGGGATGCCTGCACACTCAGTGACCAAATTCTCGTTCTCGTTATCCCAGCCAATCGCTTTCATGCCTCTGAAGTTCTCGCCGTGGACCTGTTTCCACTGGCTGACTCCGAAGATGCTCAGCTGTCCCTGCACGTCCAGATCGCCCTTTACGTTCAAACTGCTGCTTTGGAAGCTGACGCTTCCCTCAGCATCCACAGTCATCACTGATTGTGAGCCCTGCTCGGTACCCTTTCGAATATGCAACCCTCCATCACTCTCTACGCTGAAGGCGAAGGAAACGTTGTCGCGCGCCAGTAGAAGCGTCGGCGTCTCGCCCTGGTACTTGGACGTCACCTTCAGATTGGGGGTGGTGAGTCCTGCCTTCAGTATCGAGAGCTCTCCGAAGGCACCCCACAGGAGGTACCAATAACAATAGGTATGCATACAATTGCAATTCAAACAGGCGGGCAATCTAAGGACACTTGTAAAACCTTGGCGGCTATGAGGCCCGTAGCCAGAATCTCCAGTGCAGGGTTGCTAGTGGACATCAGAAACGGGCGCACGTCAGCCCAGTTGAACTCCGTCTCGAAGTCCATGTTTGCCTGTGCTGTCAGAAGATCAGTGGGGATGCGGATGAACAGGGATGACTGGTTCTCCAAGGTCCACATCGCCGCCAACAGCAGTAGAGTCCAGCCAGTTAAAACTTCCATGTGCACAAATACGCTCTTCAATAATAGATAGATCAGCAGCGAAGTTCTCGGCCTAGAGTGCCGCAGATCCAGCGCTTCACTTCGTCCACATCATTCTCCGTGAGCATTGCGACGGAAGTGAGCACTGTCAAACTGTGAAGCAGGTCCAGCTGCAGCACTTTGCTTAACAGTTTGACAGTGCCGGAGATGTTGGATCGGTCTAATCGGTTCCACACGACGCAGCACTTGTCAGGCCGGTGCACACAGATGAGGTTCCGCAGCTCCTGCCGCGCAAGCGGTAAGCGGTCTGTCTCCTGGGCGTTCACGACATAGATAAGATGCCTCCAGCGGCCGTCCATACAGGCTTGCAGAACGCGGGCAGCGGATGGGGTGAGAATGTGCCTCACCTGCTCTACCTCGTCAGGAAGCAGCTCAGTGTCGAATTCTACCACGTCGACAGTCCGCTTCTCGATTACTAGGGAGACAACAACCACTCGAGAGAGTAGACGATGGGGACTGGTGTCCACAGGATGGCCCAGAAGCCCCTCGATTAGCGAGGTCTTACCCGCCCCAGCCAGTCCCCGAACGGTTATAGGGCGTGACGAACTAGGAGCTGAGCAGCACTCCATTCAACGATTATCAAAATTACACAAATGCTCACTCATCAGGATAGTTGTAATGAGTCAATGCCATCACCGCGTCACGCGGCTGAGGGAGCCGATGCAACTGGAGATCTGCTCTTCCCGACCGCCGCGCCTCAATACCTGCACACCACGCCAGATGGGCAATGGACAGACACCATAAGCGAACTGACTGTGAGCCAGTTCGGGAACTACAGACGAACCTACGACACCTCCGTGCTGTCACGACGCCATGGCGCCCAGAGTCACCGCGCGAGCCATCTGGGGTTTCCTGGAGGCACTCAGTATACGGGGTACACAGGTCGAACTGGAACTACAGGACGGATCATTCGGCAGACGGAGCTGGAGAAGGAGGTGACTGTACCAAAGCGAATAATAGTGGAGGAGATCCGAGAGAAGGTGATCGTGGTTCCAGAGAAGGTGCTAACTGAGAAGATTGTCGAGGACAGGCGAATCATCAGAGAGAAGATCGTGGAAATCGAGAAGCCTATCATTCAAGAGAGGATCGTAGAGGTCCCCGAATACGAGTATGTCGAGAAAATCATAGAAGTCCCGGAGATGGTAATCATGGAGAAGATCCGAGAGGTTCCAGAGATCAGTGTGGTCGAGAACATCATCGAGGTCCCCCGGTATATTTATCAAGAGAAGATCGTAGAGATTCCGCAGTACGAGATCGTTGAGGTCCCTGTGGAAGTCGTTGTGGAGGTGCCTGAGGTTGTGGAGGAGGTGCGAATAAGAGAGCTAGCGGTTCCGCAGTATATGGAGGTCCCCACACCTGAATTTGTTGAGGTGGAGGAGCTTTTGGATGTGATCCGGAGCATTCCGGTGCCCGTTGAACACATCTCGGAGGCAACATTTCTACTACCACGTCTGCGGCCTACGTATTGCCAAATTGACGTGCCTGTCTTTGTTCCGCGTTTCATCGAGGTGCCAGTTCCAGCAGACTTGATGGGCGATCGGGCGCTGGCTCAAGCGACGGCCTGTGTAGAAGAGGTGCACCGGAGTCTCTCGGGCCAGTCTGCAACTTTGAAGGAGATGGACGGGCTTGCTGCCCGGTGGTCGCAGTATGACTGGAACAGAATCCTTGCGTCGGATAGTTCTGACGCACTGCGCCGCTCAGGAGACCAGGGGAATATATCTGTGGTGCGCTCAAAACTCTAATGCGTTGTAATAATCAGTGGTGTTATTCCAATAATTAGGAAGATGCAGCCGCCATACGCCCACACTGGTTACGCCGCTGGTTATGATGTTCAACCGTATCCAGAGTACGATGCCTTGCACGCGAAGCCCTCCAAGAGATATAAACGTCACAAGATAAAGAGGCAACGGGCAGGTTGCTGCGGAGCTTGCAATGCCTGCTGCTGCGGCGGTGGACTCTGTGATCGACCCGAAATCCTCAACGGCCGCCCTGGAGGCTTTATGGAGGGTGGGTCCTGCAAGTGGATGAATTGTAACGGCTGCTGCGACCGCGAAAGAATATTTGTCCGTAAGGGCAGCGACGTAGAGTCTTGGCACCTACGCGAGACTGTCGGCACTCACCCGTACAACCCTGTGAAGGACGCCAAAAAGGAGAAGCGAAAAGCATGCTGCTAACAATGTCGAGTTCTTTTACAGGGTGAATCATTAACGTCGTCTTCACTTTTAACAGCCCTTCCGGAATCACTGAAGGGGTTTGCCGCCTGAAAACTCCATGGCGAAGCCTGGTTGGTGTTCAGAGGGCCCAGAGGCCGAATCAATCTACCCTTCTGCCTAGCCAGCTGACATATTACCGTCTGAAGCTGACTTCGTTGGTTCTCCGCGAATTGCCTGCTTCTCGCATAGCATTCGCCCTGATACTTATCCAGCACGACACACTCCCGTCTGGTGAGGATGTGGCGTGGCGCCTGCGCAAAATCCGACAGCTCCACGGCCTTTTGCTCCATAAGCTCGACAAAGGTCCTGCAGGACTCCTTGGCCTCCGGCTCGAAGGCTAGCTGTTCGTACAGGTGGTAGAAGCAGCCCTCTAAAATGACGTCTAGCGCGTACAGGCCAGGGGTCCATCGTAAATTGGAGGCTGCAGGCTGTGGCTGTCCGTCAGGAGTCATCTGCTGCAGCCGCCTCCGGTAATCCCAAACAACACGACTGTAGGAGCTCCCAGTTTGAGGGTCCGCATCCACAGCCTCATATACAAAATCCACACCCAGTTTCCGTATAGCAGGCAACCCCACATGACCCATGACCTCCACGGTGATGTCGCGGGACAGCTGGGCTACACAGGCAACGCACTCATCCTTGCATCGGCCGAGGAAGGATGCGGGGTCTTCAAGGACGGAGACCGCCGCTAGAAAGGCGTCCACATGATTGAGAATCGTCCGAGCCGTGTCCTCAAGTGAAGCAAACGACCACTCGGCCAAACGCACGTGGAAAATAGTCGACTCCAGACCCTCTCGAGCTCTCCACGCGATCAGTTTCGGATTCCGAAACGCAAGCGTGAAGATTCCACCTTGCCGCTCCCAGAAACAGGTGACCGCGTTCACGCCGATCACATTGATGATCGTTGTTAAATCGGCCGCCGCCTGGTCCACCTGTTCAATCAAAGCCGAGACGTCTGATGTGGGTTCAGAGCTAGCGCTCCTTTTGACCACCACCCGACCTCGATGGTCCTTCAGAACGAAGGCGATGGGAGGATTAGCGCTGAAACCTAGGAGTTGAAAAATGGAACCCGTTAGCGCGTCAGACACCGGCTGTGTCCCCATGGCCACGCCCACAGTATCGGGTTCCACGCCCGTGACGGGTGTTCCATCACCGATCATTGCACACGATAATTGTGCACTCACGGGTTCAGAGGCAAATGGAGTCGCGTTGCTTGAGCTTGAGTTTCGACCGCGAAGGTCCAGTATGGGTGAAGTTCGGCCCAAAGAGAAGGTAAGACGCCCCTTGAAAGGAAAGCCGAAAGGTGCAGTGTTTCTTGGGCACGTTGACGACACGGTCATCACGCCGGAGTAGCTTGAATGCGTTCTTACAGTCCTGCACCACTATACCCTCGACTCCAGCCAGTGAGGGCACTGTAGTTTTCTCAACCGCTAGCCTCGCGCCATGCAGGTCCATTTGAATCAGTCGTTCAGCACGTGAGCGTGGAGGGAGGTCGAAGCTCAGTATTGGGCCTGCATACTCTGACCACAGCTGGTGCAGGAACTGCATTTCGTTCCATGTCATCTTGTCTGTTTCCACCTGGAGGAGGCCCAGTGACTTCAGTTTGCGTCGGGACAGCCTCGCAGTCGTGAGCGTCTCCACGAACTGCGGCTCTCGCGAGAGCTTCTTCGAAGCCCGTAAGGTAGTGCTCGCGGACCCAGTCACGGCAAGTGCACGGTCTCCGATCTTAGCCATCAACCTATCGTTGTTCATTCCTGTGAGTTCTCCTATGCTGGAGGGCATACCCTCCGTACGATCTCCAGACAGCACGTAGTATTCAGGATCCGCCTCCGGGAGGTTACTCTTCCTAAACCGCTTGGCTTGCGATTGCAAAGGGGTTTCCGGTGCGCGCTTTCCGTGTCCCAGCTGTTTCAAGAGGTCCATGCTAATTGGCAGGTTGATGACCCGCAATTCGCAGTTTTCAATTTCACCCTATCATCTGCCGCTCATCAAGTGCCGGCCTCCCTTCTGATTCCCCAGATTATGAACTTTGAGCTCGTTCTATGAGTCCACCAGATCCACCAAAGGCTAAGTCGAATTCGTTCACGCCTCAGATGTCATCCGTCGACGTTCAGCCTGCTGCTATTACTTCGCTCGAGGATGTTTTCGTGAGGCTGGTATCACCCTTTCTCGCATTGAAAGACGTCCTAATCTTGAGAAAAGCAAATCGAAGGCTATATTTTGAGCGCCGTTTCAAACTACGGGAGGTATGCTACGAGCCTTTCAGCTTTCTACCTGAGCCGCTGCTTATGCACTACCTGGTGCCCCTCTCAGTCCGAGCTGTGGCTCCGAGCTCTATGGCGAACTTAAACTTCAGCCATTGTTCCTCAATAACGGACAACTTCGTAAAGCATCTGGTTTCCCCCGAAGGTCCTCTGCCACCTGCAATCGTTCCTCGGGAGGGATCGGAGCCGGAGGCGCCGGTATTGGAGGCCAACCTTCTCCACTCGCCCTTGCTGCCAAACGTCGCTCCGTGCAGCGCCCCTTCGATGACTTTGCTCACGGCGCTGAACTTCGACTTCTGTTCCAACCTGACAGACTCGACCCTCCAGTGCCTTCTCAAGAGCAGCATGCCGCAGCTGGCCCGTCTCTCCGTGCACGCGGTCCGTTCCACGCGGTTTACGGGCAGCCCCTTCCAGTCGTCGCTGTCGCGGGAGCGTTGGCCTCAGTTCCGGGAATTCAACTGTTCCTTTACCCATGTGGATATGTGCAACATCCGACATGTGGCACACCACATTTTGGATACAGCCAAGCTACACGACACAAAACCGCGGTTGGGCATCATAGGCTCCTTCGCAACCAATGAGATTATCAAAACCTTAGGTCTCAGCGAGCATCAGAAGAATTTCCGGGACGCCATCTTCACCAACGACGAGGGTCTTGTTGAGGTCGCTGTGCGGTCCTTCGTCACCGCCTGGAGCTATAAGATGGAGTGCACGGAATTCATGAAGCGCATGTATCAGATGGTGCGCTCACGCGGTGCCGCAGTGCTAGTTAACGCGCCCATCAGCATGGAGATTCTGGAGGAGAAACGCCGCAAACAGGAAGCTGAGGAGAAGATTATCCAGCAGAGCAAGGGGAAGGAGATAGGCCGTATCCCATCTCGGACCTCACTCACCTCGTGCTCCAAGACCAGCGACGCCCCCATAAAGCCCAGCCTCTCGCGAGACAACGACCTGCCTCCTATCCGCGAGTCGAGCGAGGCAGACCTTCGTCAGGAACAGGTCACGAGGCTTACCTTCCCGCTGCTTATGGCGATCCGCATGGGAAATCGTCGCATGCTGCAGATCCTTACTGACAACGGGGCTAAGATCACCATCTATGATTATGATGGCGCATCGCCCCTCTATTTGGCAGCCCGCTATGCGTGTCAGGTCATGGATAGCACTGATTACGAGGATGACGTGTTCGGCTCCAGTGACGACGAGGGCGACGAAATCAAGAAACGCGCCCGCATCGTCAAATGTCTGATTGAGAAAGGCGCCCTGGTCAACTCTAGGGAGCACAACGCAAAAAAGTGGGTGATCAACACAGCAGCGAAGTACAACAACAAGGCGCTTTTAAGTCTCTTACTGGCCAACGGTGCAAAGGTGAACATCCTACCCCCTAGCCTGCACGGTGCCGTTCCCGCTTCAAAGCCACCGCTGGTCGTTGCCTGCGAGTGTGACAAGCTGAACGTTGAGTGCATTGAGCTCCTGCTCGAGGCAAAGGCGGACCCGTTTTGGAGATCAACTAACGAAAAGGCCAGCATGAACCCCGCTGTCTTGGCGTTCAAGCACGACCCGTCCACCTTGCCACTGTTCTTGAAATACGTTCGTACCACGAGCTCGGTCAACGGCAAAGGCGACGTGGCGCTTACGCTGCCTTCCCACACGGCCTGGTGCCTAGGCGAAATCCTAGTGGTCGCCATCATGAACAACGACTCGTCGTCCTTGAGACTTCTAGTGAGCCATGATGCTTCTTCAAACTCAGCTCTCTAGATGGCCGCAGCTGCTGCGGCGTGAGCATCCGATGTGGTCCTTCAGCGCAATCCAGGCCGCTAAATGCGGTAAGACAGTAGCGCTGCAAGTGCTGATTGAGACATGTAAGAAGTTCAGCATGGACAACGTCATCAACAATAAGTCTGCCCAAGGGAAGACTCCGCTGCTTACGGCGTGCTCAGAATGCCAGTATGACGCAGTGACATACTTGCTGGAGCAAGGGGCCGACCCTAACATTGCAGACAGCGAGGGCAACGTGGCTTTGCATTTCGCCGCCGAGGAGGATAACGAGAAGTACGGGCAGGTCTTGCTGAATTTTGGAGCGGATATCAACCGAAAGAACAACGCTGGCTGGACGCCGTTGATGCTGGCTATCTGCCAACGGCAGGAGTCCTTTTGTTTCTCGATGCTGGCCTCGGATAGCGTGGACCTCAATGTCCGAAACAGCAACGGGCGCACGCTCCTTATGCTGGCCGTGTTCTTTGGCCTGACGGCTGTGGGGACTGAGCTGGTGGAAAGGGGCGCCAACGTGTTGTACGAGGACGTCAACAAAGACACCGCGGAAACGATACTGCGGGAGAAAATTAAGGCACTGAGCAGCAAATCCGGACTGAAGACCAGCATTGTGAATAAGATATCCCAAATCAAGAATCTAGGCGCGAAGCGGCAGGCGCAGAAGTCTCCACGAGAGAACGGCAAGCCTAGTCAACCAATCACCGAGTTGTCTGCTGCGATCGAGGGTGGGAATGAGGACGCCACCATGCGTGACATCGCGGAGCGGAAGCGAAAGGCCGCGGTCAAACTGCTTCGTCTGATCAGACAGAGAAGTACGGAGCAGCGGAAGCAGCGTGGTCAACTCGATATGCCAAGTTCGTTCTCCAGCTCCGACGATAGCACATTGCGGGAAAGCCCAGCTGTTGCTTCATTTGAAGAGTGACTTTGTACTCAACCCACAATGCACACGTTCTCGGTGGTGACGCCGCGGGAGACATAGCGTACCAGCTTGCACGTCAAACCTCTGGATCGTAGCCACCTAACCCTAGCGACATCAATGAGTCGGCGGAGTATGAGCCCAACCCGTTGCTGGTCTCCGACGCTTCCAGTTGCCCACCCAACCGATTTCAGAACAAATTTCCACTCATTGTCGTCACACTGCAGGTACTCGCGACCCTTAAGCCCACTGAGGAGGCACCTGTGGTGGCAGCACGTGCTCAGCACGAGTCCACGGTTGTTGAGGTCTCCCCGAGATGCACATTCAAGACCGATGTCGAGCCCAACGCCACACAGGTGCTTGGCCAGCACAAGTATGAACGGCTTCGGCCCCGTCCACGACTCAAGGGTGGACTCGAGCAGGGCGGGGTTCGTGCCAGACTTTGAACCTATGTGGCGGAGATAGGGTAGGTACAGCGACGGTGTCAAGCCAGGAACTTCGACACCAAGCTTCTTCAGCTTCAGCAGCACTGACGGCGTCGTGAAGCACTGATCCGAGGGGTGCATCAGAGTGGAATCTCCAGAGTTGAGGAACTTCTCGAACCGTGCCATATCGAAGTGGGTGATGTCAGTTCGAAGCCGTACAGTCGACACCTCCTTGTCCATCATCATGACAGAGTCTTTTCCCTCTTTGTTGTTCCTCCGTTTCTCTCTCTCTAGCAATAGACATTTTGTCATGGTCCCTCGTAGCTGATTTAGCTGCACGAACCAACGGGTGAGGGCGCCTTTGCCGGCTCCCAGTTCGACTACCACCAGGTTCTCGTGATCCAGTAGACCACCTTGGCACGCTGCCTCCAGCAAGCGCTTGTTTTGAAGCTCGTGTCGTAACCGCTCAGTAACACGACCTTCGATACGATCGGGCACGCCAAGCGTGTCAGCAAGATCGCGGCATACAGGGTGCAGCGGGGATTCTGGAGGCCAGTACTCCTCCCAACGCTTGGCATCTGCCGCTAGGTCCCCTTCTTCCAGCACCAAAAGCTCATCTGGGTCCCCTAAAATGAAAGGCACTAGTTGCTTTGCATTCTCGCGCTTCATCTCGTCCCACCAGGCCTCAACTTGAGGTTTCCACGTGCTGAGGTCAACCTCGACAGCCTCATAGCTCTCTTCCTCAAAGCACCTGTTGATTCCCTCAGACACGAAAGGCAACACGGCTTCCAGAGCGCTATCGCGCGCCTTGGGGCACCGCGTTACATGCTTCATCAACCTCTTAGGTGGTATCGAATGTGACGGATCCAAGGGGCAGACCACGCAGTCAGCCGCGGCTTGGTGGTAGGAACAATATTCGGATCCCTTGACGACATCAAACTTGCAATGTCGCTTCTTCAGAGCCAGGAAGCGCTGGCACTTTACCATGTTGAAACTGCCTAATTACCTTGGATGGCATCGCTGTTGGAGGAGCTGCGTGACGTGCCAAGACACTACACCAGCGGGTTCGAGGAGCGCCTAAGACTGCGGCTGCGGGAGTTCGCAGTGCTTTCGGACGTCACAGTGCTGGATACGATTTCGACCTGGATGCAACTCGAGCCGGAGAGGACCTGGCATGTTCCCTTAACTGTTATCCTGGACTCCCTGTTGCGGTGCAAAGTCGGGTTCTGGCCAGAGACCGTTTCACGACTCGTAGTTCCTCTGCTCAGCGTTAAATCTGCCAGGTTACTTCTCTCCACAACTGTTGCCGTCGAGGCATTCATCGTACCCGCGTTCTCTCTGCTGGCAGTGAAGGAGGGGAGTCGTGTAGAGTGTGCCAGCATGGATTCTTTGCTGGACTTCCTGCTTGATGTGGCGACCGACCCTCTAAACCGGCTTCAAAGGGTCCATGGCCCCTATCAAACGGTCTTCGACATTGCTGCAACAGCTATAAGCGCTGTTCATGGCGTTCTGGTTGTGGCGGAGTCGAACATGGGCAGCAATGCAGCCCATTCCTACACTGTCGCGGTTCGCGAACATCTGTTCACAGGCCTGATGGATGCGTGGACGCGTCCAAAAACAACAAGTGAGCGGCATCACCTTTAATTACTCAGACTTGTTGCTGTATGCGAACCTTACAAAGTGTGTTGTAGAGCTCATAGCCCTATCCTCAACGCCGGATCTGCTCACCCAGTTGCTCCAGTACGTCCAGAACTACGACTCCTGGCCCTTTTTCACTGCAGAGGAGCGCAGGATGCACTTCAGGTTCTTGTCCGGCGAGGTGCGACGGAAGGCCAAGGACGACCCCCGCTATCAATGCATCCTCTCGGTTATTGATACTCATCCGGGGCTTAGACCGCTGCAGCGTCATGTAGTGAGCAACAGCTTCCGAAAGCGTCTTTTACCAAAGCTAAATGTGATGGTCGACGAGAAGCGCAAACGCCTGCTGAAAGGTGATGTTAGCGCGCTTCTCTCAGCGTTCTCCGTCAGTGACACCTGGCATGGTTTACTTGAAACTGAGTTGGACTTCTATCAGCTTCCGTTGACCCAGTCTGTTAAGCTGTGGAATCCTGCCACCCTCAGTGATCAGGAGGCTTCCTTGGACGCCGAACCGCTTGCCCAATGGCCGACAGTTCTAACGGAGGGCCCTCAGATGGAGGTGGCACTTCCTTCAGCGCAGACGTTGGAGGGATTACAAAGCTTGGCATTTGAGCAAATCGCCACTAAAGAGCACTACGCTATCTCAGAGGTGGACTGCTTGCATTACTATGGGTCCGTAGGAACGACGGAACTTCCACCTACGGTGCAGTCGGGGTTGGAGTTCTACATGGAGCGGCGGCGCTTGGCGTTACGGCTGATGAAGAGTGACCGGCCATCGACGTCGCGGCGCCTGTTCCGGAACTACTGTCGGGAAATCTGCAGACAGCTGCACCCTGTAGTGATGCTGGACGACACCAGCTACGGGAAGGTCAGTGACATGGCACTGGGCGCGCTGTGGGACGCTTTTAACGCTCTGGAGCCTGAGAGCTCGCCGCTTGCTTTCGTACCGCCCTGCCGTACAACGAGCGGGAATCTGGATACCGCGACTTGCCGGCTTCTTCATGTTTCGAGGGAGCAGCTGGACTCTACGCCGCTTCATGAGGCCGAGGTGGTGGAGTGCATGCTGCGTTGCGTGGCGGGCTGCTCACTATTGCTCCACGGCCTGCAGCCTGTAGACGGCTTCTTCTTAGGGAGCTTGCCAGAGCTGCAGCTCTCGAGAGTATGGATGTCCATGACAAGCTTGACCCAAAAATTTGGCGAAACGGCTCACCTCTCGAATCTGTTGGCGAGTTGGCTCATGTTCGGAGGGGAATTCGTCAAAGGGGGCGCGCTGCAGCTTGCGAACGCAAAAACAGACCCCAGTTTGCGCGTCCTGGTTCTGCTGCGATGTATGGCGTCGCCAACTGACAGCCTCCCACACCTAACAACACAGGATGTAGTAGGCCTTGCACCGGTCGTGTTGTGCCTTCTCGAGATCATCGACGCTTTAGGTCTTTACGAGCCTGCGTGGAGGGCCGAGCTGTCATACGTGAAGGACTCCCTGAACCGCATTTTGCCGCCCTTCCCTCAGCAGCTCCTCGTGTGTTCCCTTGGCATATCGTTAGAAGGAATGCTTAACGTCGCGGTCGGAATCCTGATGGCAGACTCTCTGGCTTCTGGGGGCGCGTTCCTTGCTGCACTCTCCGATGCTGTGGACCAGCTATGGGGCCTTGTCCAAGGCCGCGAGGACATTCCAGCCGTGAAGGAGCAGGCTTCTCCGATTCTCAGCCTGCTTGACGCGCCTCACTGCCGCTTGGGTCATGTAGTCGGCGCCGTTCGTGACCTGCTTCGTGAGACGCTCCGCAGCAAGCTCGCCTCGAGCGGTGCGTGGGAACAGACGGCCAATTTCGCAACGTGGCCAGAGTGGACTTTGGAAGCCCTTCTGCCAGCGGCGTTGGAGGCGCTAACTCGACTACACGACACGTACTACAAAGCTGACGTGCTACCCCCCGCGGACGAGGAAGTCGGAGTGCTGAATCTGGTAGGTGTAGTACTGCAGATGCCCGCACTGATGACCCGACTATTCCGAGGCATCCCTGGCGGTGCGCAGGTTGTAGTGTTGCGCCACATCGTAGCCTCCTCCCCGCCCTCGACTGCGAGCTCGTTGCTACATGCGCCGTTGTCGTGCTCGCTGAACGCGGCACAGGTACTTACCGTACTGCTGTCATTCGTCGGACCCACAGGGTCTCATGAGGAGTTCCTGCAACCTCAGGCCTCGGCTACGCTGCTTTCGCTCCCACCTCGATGGCGTTCGGTGATACCCAACTACCCTGCGCCTCCGGCCGTCAATGTGGCCCCTATTCTGGACGTCCTCTGCGTAGACTACACAACCCTGGTGGTTTCTTTCCTGAAGGAAACGGTGTATTGGGGTGCGGCTGACGACGTACTGCTGCAGGACGCCTCTGGTGAAGGGCGGCTCATGCTAAACGTATTTTGGTCCAAGCCCCCCTCCCAACCTGGCGTAGAACGCCTTTCGCCGCTTTTGGGGCGCATGCTGCTGCTTTGTGCTATGCAACCTGGTGGTACAGCACACCAGCCCTTGCTGTCAGGAGTGATACCGGTGCTGGTGAGGCGTCAATCCTGGAGTCGCCCTGCTCTGTTCAAGGGCGTCCGTGCCTGTTTGCTGCACATAGCAGCTGTGACCACCCTCCCCGAAACCACCTCCGTCCCGGAAGTGGTAGGCCGACTGCTGCTAATCCTTGGCCAGTTACCACCCCAGTATCTGCCCTCCTTCTTTGAGGACCTGGAGCAGCAGGCACCTGGATCAAGAGCACGATTGGGGGGCGCGTTGCGTGTGCTGGGAGTGCGCGACTCGAGTTTGGTGGAAGTGTTAATGCAGTACATCTAGACCAAACACGCACAGCACTTCCTAGGCGACCGGTATACGACAACTTCGTATTCCCAAGCGCCGACATCGTAGCTTTGGGCAAAGTAGGGACGCCACTCAGGCTTCGACTGCCATCTCGGACGTGACAGACCGTTCACATCTCTTTTGAGGTTGGACCAGGTTTGCTGGATGCAGCTCCACATTGCGAAACTTACACACACGGAGAATCTAAATCATAATTATGCGGTCAGCTCGATCTGTTGTGGCGTCGTTCAATCCGTCGCTTTTCATCATAAATGCTTGTAGCCTCGACGTCTCCAATCAACTAGGCAGCGGTCTTTCCGGACGAGTCCTACTGGGCCGTTTCAAAAAGGACTCGACCCTTCCCCTGCAACTACCTGACTTCAAATCGAACCTGTACGCGGTGAAACTGCACGATGAGCGTCCCGCCCCGTCAGTAAAACTTTACAATGTTCCCCGACAAGACCAGAAAGTGATTGTCCGCGAGAAATGTTGCTTTGAAGTCCTTGATGAGTACAAGGACTCCGACAAAGAAATCAAAGAACTAGACCGCATGAAGAAGACTCTGAGCAGCTTCCCCTCTGTGGTGGTGGAGTGTCGCATCCGCCGCCTCCAGAAGCGATGCAGCTCAGTTGCTCCGCTGGTTTGGGCCTGCACCGGCCTGCTCAACCACCACTATCCCTACGCAATGACTGCGCAACCTTACTATGAGGAGGGCACTCTGCGGCAGCTGATGAAGGAAGCGACTTCCATGTCAACATGGCAACGCGGGTTGTACACGATAACCTTGCTGCGCGATGTCGGCGAAGCCCTTTCCTACCTGCACCGAGATATAGCTGTCATCCATACTGATGTGCGACCTGCCAACGTTGCCCTGACGCGAAAGGGCCCTAATGGAATGCCGCAGAAAATGGTGCTACTCGACCTTGACAACGCCTTCGTATCCACAGGAAGCAGCTCCAGAAAGCCTGGACGTGCAGGTACAGAAGAGTATCAAGCGCCGGAATGCCTATTGAGTCGTGGGTGTGTAGAAGCCTCAGATGACTGGGCTCTCGGCGCTGTGGCTCTGACGCTGCTCACTGGGCTGCACTTCCCCGGATGCTTCGCCAAGGACGCGGCACGACTTGAACGCCTGCCCTTTGTTAAGTCCACCATGAATGATATTTGGAGCGGCTTAATCGGACTGCTAGTGCCCAACCCTGAACGCCGTGCGACCTCGGCAGACATTGTGACGTGGCTGGAGGGTGCTAGCTGCAGACTTCAGAAAAGCTTGGAGAAGTTACAAGAGAACGACCCGAATAACGGAGATCTGACTTATCTCCCTGTCCTCTCTAGAGCCCTCTACGACGCGAGCCCTATGGCCTCGTCCTTCTCTCCAATCCCCTACGCCCCTACTACCAGTGCCCCTCCTCGACATGTGTTCAGTGGATTGATAAGCGATTAGCCATCACGAGCGTCTCCAAACTGTTGTGGGGCTTCGTAGTTCGTGACCTGCGGCTCATCCGTCTTGCTTGAAGGAGGTTTCACCCCAGAGAGCACATCGTCAATACGGACGATCATACACGCCGCCTCAATGGCTGTCTTCAGGACTTGAACCTTAACAGTGTAGGTGTCCCAGATACCGTTCTCGACAACATCTACGATGTCGCCGGTATCTCCATCGAATCCGATGTTGCAGCCCTTTCCGGCGTCGGCATGTTTGGCGCGGAGTGATGTCATCTTCCTGACGACCTCGGCGCCGCAGTTCTGCGCTAGAGTGCGGGGGATCGCCTCCAAGGCGGTGGCGACTGCTTTGAATGGCCATTGTGCCAAGCCGTCTACCTTCGCAGCGTGATCGATTACGCGACAAGCGAGCTCCATCTCCGTCGCACCTCCACCAGGCAACAGTTTGCCCTCCAAAAGAATATTACGGGCTGCGAACATCGCATCGTTCAGGTTCCGCTCTACCTCGTTGAGAGAGTCCTTAGATGAACCTCGCAGTACGATGGTGCATGCTTTAGGGTCCGCACACTCCTCCACAAATGCGTAGTACTCGTCGCCAATCTTGCGGATCTCGAAGAGGCCAGCGCTAGTGCCGACATCTGCAGGCTTCAGCTCCTCCAGACGGTTGACGATGGTGGCTCCGCACACGCGAGCCAGCCTGTTATTGTCCGTCTTCTTGATACGCCGGACTACACTGATGCCTGCCTTCAGAAGGAAGTGCTGAGCCAGGTCACTGACTCCCTTCTCAGTAAAACACACGCTGGCGCCGGAGTTGATGATGCTCTCGCACATCTTCTTAATCTCCTTCTCCTCCTGGTCCAAGATCGCAGCGAAGTCGTCGTCGTTAGAAATCTCGATGTTGGTCATAGACTCGCCCTTCTTGTACTCCAGAGTGCAGTCCAGGAGACAGATTCGAGGGTTCCTCACCGACCTGCGCATCTTGGCATGCACCACATCCTTGTTGATCATGATACCCTTCAAGACACGGGACTCTTCCCACTCACCACCAGGGATCTTTATCACTCGCGCGTTGCGTTTGATGTCGATGTTCTTAACGCTGCCATCCATTTCCTGCACTGTCTCCGCAGCCTCCAAAGCGAGCTCAGCCACCTTAGACCCCCACCTAGCGCAGAACTTCGTGTTGAGGCACGAGTTCACCACCTCCACCACACGTGCACGGTCGTTCAGGTCCAAATGCAGTGCGATGGACTCCAGCTTGGAGAGGCAAAAATCTAGAGCCAGCATGTATCCTTTCACCATTACGGTCGGATGGATGACGCGCTTGGTTAGGAACTGCTCACTAACGGCGAGCATTTCTCCAGCGAGGATGACAACCGAGGTGGTGCCGTCGCCTGTCTCCTCGTCGAGGGCACGAGAGAGCTCAATCACACTCTTAGCCGCAGGATGGGTGACATCGATTTCCCTCAAAATGGCGTTGCCATCGTTAGTCAAGACTATTCCGCCCATAGGGTCAAGCAGCATCTTTAGGCAAGCCTTCGGGCCGAGTGTAGTACGCACGAAGTCGGCGATGGTTTTTCCCGCCTGGAGGTTCGACAGTTGGGCCTCCTTCCCTTGGTCTCTGTTAGCCTCGACAACCATGATCGGTCCGGCCCTCGGCATCGGTGCTTGCATTCTCGCCGGTAATTATGGATTTAGTAACCGTGCTATCCTGGTGCATAAAGCCACACCCCAGAATCGTCCGTGGTTTGTTTTGCCCTAGCAGCTGCTTCGTAGTGGACGCAGCTTCGTGGATTGCAGCTCTCCAGAAACATATTTATCATATTTGTGATCTATGCACGGCTTGCGTAAGCGAAAGCCGACAGCAAACATCCATCGACTGGATTTCGGTCGCAAGGCGCCTGAGAGTCTGGTATTTGACGTGTGCAACACTGGATCCATCTCCTCTCGGCAGTGCATCGAGTCTGCTGAAAGCAGCGTGCCGATAAGTGACATAGTCAGAAGAGACCAGGAACGCACCAATGCCAATTTGCGAAAGCATATCATGAAGTCAAGAAGGCACAATGGACCATTGACGGCTTCGGTTTTGGAATCCATCGTAGAGGTCCTGTCCTGGGATCACCCCAGGCTGCCCAAGGAAGTGGTACAGGAACGCCAAAATGCTCTCAACGAAGCCATTCGTGGTCGTAAGCTTCTACGACGTCGAATACAAGAGCTGAAGAGCCTATCCGCGGAACCTGAATGTCCGAATGTGCAGGCTGAGATAGATGTGTTTCAGAAGCTATCAGCGCCAGCTGAACCTTGGGCTGGCTACCACGATTAGCTCTGAAAATGATCATATGAAGGGCAAGACCCTAGCATCCGACAAGACGTGTACGCCTGCCTTGGGGCCTAAAAACGAAGCCGACGCCTCCGAATGGGAGGAGAAGCACGTGCATTCCGTCTACTCCGTCATCGCCAAGCACTTCAGCAACACCCGATATAAGCCCTGGCCACGGGTGCAGCGATTCTTAGATAGTTTGGCGCCAGGCAGCGTCGTTTTTGATATTGGGTGCGGCAACGGCAAGTACTCCCTTGTGGCCACCGACAAGATGTGGCTGGGAAGCGACCGTTCTCGCGGCCTGCTGGAGTGCTGTCAGGAGAAGCACCGTGCGCTCGGGCTGCCCTCGTGGCCGCCGCTGGTGGTGGAGGACATGATGAACACGGCCTACAGACCTGAAGTGTGTGACGCCGTCATCGCCATTGCCGTCCTGCATCACATCTCGACGAAGGAGAGGCGCCGTGTTGCTCTAGCTGAGCTTGCGCGGCTGCTTAGACCAGGGGGCCGGATGCTGCTGTACGTCTGGGCGCAAGAGCAGAGGAACGACAGCGTTGGCGGCCGAGATTTCGCTGTGGCGGACTGTTTCGTCCCGTGGCATCTCCAAGAGAAGTTGGCTTCCGGCAGCGTTGACGGCAGCGGCGTTAGCGAATCTGGGCTTCGCACCTTCCAGCGCTACTATCATGTTTTCTCTCGTCAGGAAATATATGAGCTGCAGTGTCCAGACCTTACGATGGACGACGTTGTGTTCGACAAGAACAACTGGGCCGTTTACTACACTAAATGTCCACAAGTATAGAAGTCTTGAAAAGATCGCCGTCTTGCAGCGCGCTCACTCCGTGACGAGTAATGGCTTTGATTTCGGTCCCCGGCATATGTACACCTTGCACAAACACCCCTCCTGCCAGAGTCAGATGTCCGGATATCTGACCGGCCTCGTTGCCTGCAATCACCACGCTCGATTGAAGGTTGAACTTCCGCACTTCCCTGGCCACAAAGTACTCTTCTCCGTAGAGAGCCAGCACCTCATCCATGAGGTGTACCAGGTACTGTTGGGGGGTGACATCACTGAGAGACAGTTGCACGTGTCGTGAAGTCATTGATGGCATGTCAGGCGCCACGAACTGTCCGAAGGCCTTTACCATTTCTTTCACGCAGCAGAGAAAGCAGTCACCCCAGGTGCTGATGATGACGTCGGCAGTGTGATCTAAAAAGTCGAAGCCGTGAGGTCCTCCCGTAGCCGGACACTCGATGGCCTCCATCTCTTCGACTAAGCACACTTCTAGTTCTCCACAATCAGCTTCTTCGCTGAAATGTCGCCTCCTCGAGCGTTGTGGCTGACATTCGAACTCCCTTCCGTCACTAAAAGCGAACATCCGATTTAATCAATGCGTTTTAGGGCAACAGGCGCTGCTTGGCGCACACGACAGTGTTGCAGACGAACATTGCCATCCAGCAAGTCGCGAACCAGTACAAGAAAACTGTCGCGAGCGTGTCGTACCGATCAGGCCGTCGTAGTCGGTCAGACACACAGAGGCCCAAGACCAAGCCAGATAGTGTCTGTATGTTGGCGATGCGCGGCACTCACAATCACGGACCATGCTTCTCTGCCTGTGTAATCTATCGAGCGCTCGATGCTCTGCTGCGACTGATCTTGTGTGTGCCTTTCCGATGCTGGAGGTCGAGCTTGGCTGAGCACGCTGCACTGTATCGTGGGGGCGGAATCGCCAACGACTGCAGCGACTCTATCCAAACGGTCTCCTTCAATGAGGCGACCCATACAAAGAAACCGCAGACGCAGACCGTTGCTAGGCATGACCTCGTTTATTGCGTCCAAGCACACCGTCTCCAATTGCTCAAACGTGCTGTCATCGTCAATCCAAAGTGACGTGTCATCCAACTGCGATATGCCGGCGAACACTACTCTCATTTAATACTCAATTTCGCCAAAATGTAGCAACTCGATCACGTCAATGTACTGAAGAGAGACGGCACCCAACGCCTCAGGTGGAAATTCTGGCTTAAGTTTGCGTTAGCCCACAGCAGTCATAATGATTCAATAGTGATTGCTTGCTCGTATCAAAAAAATAGGCAGAACTTGTCTGTAACAATATAAAACGTCATTAATGTTCACCTTGCTTTCGGGGCTGTATAATGCGTATTGGCGGCGGAGAGACATCAAGATTTTGTTGGTGGGTCCAGCGAACGCGGGAAAGACTACGATGTTGAACACTTATAAACGGCTGTTTGGGTTGCGGTTTCAGGATCCCAGTGCGATCACGCCCACGCTGGGTTTCAACATTGCCAATCTTCCTTACAATCGGAGCAAGCGGATTCTGATGTGGGATATCGGGGGTCAGGGCGGCCGCTGGCGACATTATTTGGAGGAAGCACACGGCGTTCTCTTCGTGGTGGATTCCGCTGACCCACAGCGATGGTCAGACGCCAAGGCTACTCTTGAGGAGATGCTGATGAGCTTGGGAGAGAGAGAGGTTCCCTTCGTTGTGTGCGCAAACAAGAATGTAGGCAGCAGCTGGGCGCCTCATGCAGGACCTGTCGTCTGCTGTCGTCGCAGAGCTTAGCATCGCGCTTGGGCTTCCAAAGAAGTGGGTGCTCTGCTGTGACGCAGTGTCCAGTTTTGAGGGTAACGGCCTTCTAGAGGCACTCACTAAGTTGGTCGAGTCGGCGCCTGAGAGCTGAATTCGACCCTATTGACGCCAATTTATCCGGTTTAGTTCAAGCTTTTTGGTGAAAATGAGCATCAAAACTTGCATGCGTCATGGATCTCTTGGGAATCCGTGTCGACTCGAAGTTTGCGCATGCGGGCAGCAAGAAGGGCGACATCCTTCTCGCTGTAGACCAAACTCGCGGTGGAGGTCGAGTCGCAGCCCTTGACTGCGTAGACGACTGCATTAAGCTCTATCTCGGCGCTTACGTTCATTCCGTGCCAGAGTGTCAGAGGTGACTTCAAGAATGGCGTGGTCACCTTCGTAGTGACTGAATAAAGGCTTCTCGAGGGGTTGGATGGGAATGGCCGCGTAGGGACATCTAATAGGCGGAATCACTACGGCGGCCCCAAGGAAGTCCATGAGAGCCGGAATCTGGATGGCTTCATAGTTTATGGATTTCTTGGATGACAGCAGCCCAAACACCGTAAAGATTCCCCTCGCCAACAAATAGGAGAAGGCCGGTACCCAGGACGCGAAGTGCCCAGAGACGTCGGGGTGTGAGACAAACACAATGTCTGGGTATAGATCCCACTGTGGGTCGTTCAGAACGCTCCCAGCTGGGGGGAAGTCTGTGAGGAGGTCGAGAAGGCCTTCCTTGACAGGCTCATCCCGCTTGCGGCGCTCCAGAGCGGTCTGGATCTGCATTGGGGGGGTTCGATTTCGCTTACAGCTACGAACTCCTGAAAGGAGCCCTTGAACATCTGGACCTTCACCTTGCGGTGCTGCGACCCTTGCACAGGCTTGCACAGTGGAGGTGAGAGCGTGTGCGGAGCTAGTCGCGACCCTATCCGGTCGTCATCGTCCATGAAACCGATCAAAACCACACGGAGGTGGTCAACCATGGGTAGCCGCTCGAGCAGTGCAACCCACGACGCCTGGAACTCCGCGTCGCCGTGTGCACCCAGCACGTACAGGCACAGCGGCCGTTTCCCCGTAGGCAGAGCTGTGTCACGGACTACCAGCTTCCGGTGCAGTAGCGAACGCAAACCCCCACCCAATGTGTCCTTGTTGTGGAAGAACAATGCGTTTTGTAGGGCGAAGAGAAGGGCGAAGGGGAACGTCAGCGTGCATGAGCGAGGCGGCTCCTTCTGGTATCGCATCTCTTCAGGCTGCTTCCACAGGGAGTCCGGACCCAGCGCTTCGTCGGTGTCATGCTTCCATGCGATGAGTACGTCAGTGCTCTCCGCTAGAGCCTCTGGCGCTTCTATGAGCTCTGGCCTGGCCCTCTGCTTGTCGAACGCCCTCTTGTAGAACATGTCTTGAGCCCTCTCGGTGTCCCTTTGTGCCTGCTGCGCCTTCTGTTTGAGGGCCTGCACTGCAGTATTTTCAGGTTGGTCCGCCAACAAATGCGAGCACGTTTCCAGAACCATATCCACATTGCCAAGCGCCATCTCTGCCTGAGCGCGCCTGTACAGTGCCTTCGGGTTGGATCCATCGTAGTTAAGCACCACCTGGGTCTGATTCAACACGGATTCGTAGTCTTCGAGATTCAGATATGCCTGGGCTAAGTTGAGCCGACAGGTCATGCCCAAGTCGAAAAGCTCCTTGTCAGGCTTGGAAACCGACAGCTTCAAACTTCCCTTGAGTGCCCTCTTCCACAATTCCACAGCGGCCTCAACGTTGTGCTTCTTCCATTGGCTGTTGGCTTCCGTGTGAATGTCTCGAGGGTGCACACTCTGCAGAGGGTCCAAACTCCCGCCCAGCAAAAATTCACTGCCCCAGTCAGTGGTCTTAAGGGTACCCTCTCGCTCTGCTGTGTGCAGCGCTTCAGTGATTTCAGGAGGCGGCGGAGGATAACTCTCACACATTACGCAGATTTTCGTTACGGAATGTGGTTGTGGGTGATCGCTGCTGGCTGCTCTGCATATGTTCGATCTACGATTAGATGTTTAGATTGTGCCGAATTTCCAAGTATCTGCGCTAAAGCTCCACACCAATTCCTCCTCCCACTCGCAGCATCTCCTTCTGTAGCGCCCACTTTGTGAGCGGCACCTGCTCGGCGTTCTCGACAGGCTTCACCTCGTCGTTGAGGGGAGCCAGGATGAGCTCGACGTGGCAAGGATTGGACATCCACGGGTTGATACGACCGTGGGCTCTGTACTTGCGTCTGCGGCCCTTGCGAGCGCGGTTAGCGAAGGCGTGATAGACATACATCGTGTCAGTCTCGAGCTCCTTAACCTTAGCGTTGTTAACGGCGTTGTCCAGAACTTTCCTGAAGTTACGCACAGACTTTTCGGGCCAGCGGCCTTGACTGGCGTTCCACTCCTTAGCCTGCGCAGTGCGTCCAATACCTCCATTGAAGTGGAAGTACGGCACACAGCGTCTCTTGTTGAGAACGTCATCGAGATACTGCTTGCAATCGCCAATGCTCATGCCCTTGACGACGTTGCAGAGCTCCACCATGTTCTTGAAGGACGAGCGTACATCATTGGCCTTGGCCTTGGCGCAGTTTGAGTTCGGTTCCGCTCGGCAGTACTTGGTCATTGCGGCTGCAGGGAGGGCATAAAACAGCCATTTAGTGAGACAAAACGGAATGTCGCCAGGTTTGACAATCCAGGGGGCCGGCCGTAGGCCGGCCTGTCCTGGCTTTCGTGTTTGACCAAGTCCCACCAACATTTGATGAAAGAGTTCATGCTTTGTGGAGTTCTAGAATAGACTAATTCTATGCTTGATCTGGTGGTTCAGCGGCCACGACTCGTGGTCGGGGCGTCGTGTGCATTGATGAGCGTTGTCGCGTTGCAAGCCTTAGCTCGCAAGTCCGCAGCCTTTAGGAGCACAATGAACACCAGTGAGGCATACCGGATTCTCAATCTTCCTCCATGTGGGTGGGGCTTGGACCGCTGACTCAGCGGCGTCGGCAGATACCGTTTCCACGAGACACAAACAGCTCATGCTTAGGAATCACCCCGACAATGGCGGAAGCACCTTTCTGGCTGGCAAGATAAACGAAGCCAAAGATTTCATCGTCCGTCGCCGGTGACATCTGGTATTCAGCATTCGTCTTGCAGCTCCTTCATCCCGACTTCCCAGCGAGCGTCCCAGACATCAGGTGCCCACCAAACCCATAAGTCCTCGCAATGAAAGGTCCGCTTCAGGTGCTGTCTGGACTCTGCCGTTGGTGGCAGGTTGGGTGCGTGCTTGATGTCAATTCGGCTCGAAACTGCGATATCCAGCTCTCCTAGTGACGAGCTCTCAGCCTTTTCCAGAATCAGCTGCACCGCAACTCTTGAAAGCGCGAAAATATTTGGCTCTACGAAAAAAGGCTTCCCACGCCGTTTAGGTGCGCGCGCGCTGTGAGACCGCACAGTTATCCAGCCATAGAGTACTGGCCTGGATGACCACTGCGCGTCTTTAGTGCCGAGAAAATCCAGCACTCGTGGCCAGTTCACCAGGGACCGGGAGCAATTGTGCTTGACTATGAAGTCCAGGTCTCGGAACTTGGAGTCTACCCAGTAGTCCACGAACAATGCGTAGTCTATTGGCGTCAAGTCGAATGGAAGCACCAGCATATCTCTGTGTATCTCGGCCTCGTCCAAGAAAGACTGTCGAAAGTCACGTAGCTCAGCAAGCTCCCCAGGATCTTGAGCAACGAAAATCATCCGCACACCCTGCCCAAGACCCAGACGCTTTCGGTTCTCTCGGATGAACCGGCGGGAGGACAGGTCCAGCCACCGCGACATCGCCAAAATCATTATTCGTCCCTGCCTCTTTTGTTTCCGCAAAAAGGAGTCTGCGTTCGCCAGGTATCGTGAGCTCACTGTCATGAACGAACACAGACGGCTCGACTGCCGGTTTTACGTTACGCCATCGCGGGAAGCGCAGGGGCTCAGGAGACGGCCCTGCGGGCGTCTGTCGTCTCGGAGTGCGCCGGAATATCAAAGCCTGCCTAAATTTCCGCCGTATGGGGAGGACGGTTCCTCGGTGCAGCATGGCGAAGGTAAGCACCCCCGCCATCGCAAGAAGAAAGCACCAACGGTTCACCATGCGCATTATTTCTGACTTTCGCGAATCGAAAGTAGAGCTTGACGCATCTGTGGTCCTTGGTTTAATCCATGGTAGGATGCAGTCATTCGGATGTAGGAGCATAACGCAGTCGAAACAAAACTGAATGCAATTATCCAGCCCTGTTGAACACTTTGCAGACGTGCCCATTCATCAGTTATTTTTTACACGCTGGCACTCAGTTTCGCTTGTGTAGGTGGTCCACACTAATTTCGTCTAAATCGGACTATTGTGGATTATTATTGCAGATGCAGCCTGCTTGTCCATTGGGTGAGACAGCAACCCCTCCCCCATCAGATATCCAAAGTCATGAAGCTCTGTTGTCACCCGTGGGCCGACGCGGCTCAGGCCCTCCTTCCCGACCTGATACTGGGCGGCAGGAACTACCTAAAGAGGTGGGCGTCGGGTTTCCCGACAACGCAGGCACTAGAGGCGTTCGATGAGCTCCCCGACGTGATGATTTTCCCCGTGACGCGTAACTTCGACGCCAACGCGAGGGAGCCTTTCGTTGGCTATAAAGTTTTACGACGAGACGTCTTCAGTATCTTCTTTATCCCCGTTGACTGTCCCCTTGGAGTGAAGTGCCCTGATGGTTACTGCTGTTTCGCGCATTCTTCATTTGAGAAGATGTTTCACCCCATATGCTTTCAGAGCCAGGCCTGCTTTAACCGCTTGAAGTGTCCTTACCTTGAGATGGGAAAGTTTTGCTCGTACTATCACGATGAGACCACTAAGCGCGCTGCCTACAATCTCTGGAGATTTTGGGAAACGTGGTGGTATGGATGGCGAGATTACGAAGGCATCATCCGAGCCGCCTTCGACGACCTCGAGAGGTCGGGCATGTATCAACGTGTGGCATCGCCGATTCCCCTGTCACGAAAAGGTCCCCCTCACGTCAACGCCAACGGTTTCAGCGTCCTTCGGGTACGTCTCGGCAACAACAAGACGTTTGTCCCTCAGAAGCCTTTGGCTCACCGCAACTTCGCAGAGATCGTCAAGTCAGGACCTACCATTTTGGGAAAAGTGAGCGTGCCAAGTGTCTCTCACCGCAGATTCTTAACGGGGAGTACGCCGACTACTACGAGGCGCTGATTACGGAGACTTGTCTACGGCAGTCCGATGTCAGCTCACCAGGACACCCCAGTCGGTACTCCGTCGATATGCGACCATCGTATGATGACGACAAGATCTACGCTGCTTCTCCGCAATCCAAGCGGAATTCACTGTCAGTTCAGGGAGGTTCTCCTGTACCCTCGTCCCACAGCAGCGACTGTAGCGCGGAAGTCGCCCTAGCGTATCTCAAGTTGGAAAGCAACCTAGTGAGGCTCCCCCCTGACCTGCGGTCGATTGTGATGTCCGTGCAGCTCTCGATGGAAACGCAAAGCATATTCGAGCAGCTATGGCAACCGATGCACGCCGTCGGCCACACCGTCCCCGCGGCTGCATTCCCAGCGCAAACGCGGTTCAAGACGGATGACATGCTAAAGCAACTGCAGACTAGCAGTTTCTCACGTAAGGCTGAGGGCAACCTCTTCTATGACGGCTCTCTGGAACTGCTCAGCCAGGATGACTACAACCTGCGGCCGTGACCTTAACACTGTGTTTAAGACCATTCGCGTATGCAGACTGTCGCAAAGGGAGTCGTAGTGTTCAGCAGTTAGTAGGGATCACCTAAAGTGTCACAATATCTTCAGTCCTGCGTTCTCCTTCTGTAACCGCTGCGTACTAACTGTCCTTATCACCCACCGCGATCTCTTCCTCCAGCGCAGTGTCGCCAGGGCACTCCACTACGGGCTCGCGGATGTTCACTACGGATTGCAAGTAGCCTAAGGAGTTTTTTAGGACTTCAGATATCGCAGATCTTTGTTCCTCCAGCCGCTTCAGCTCCTGCTCCTGTTGGGCATCTTCCGTCATCATTGCGGCCTTCACCGTTTCTAGTCCCACGAAAGCCTGGCTGACCATGTCTTCGAGTTGGGCTCGACGACTTGAAGAATGTGTTAACTCCCTGACATCGTCTGCCAATTCGTGGCGTAATACCTCAGTTCTGGCGATGACCGCTGCCTGGTCCCTCTTCAGCTCCTCCAGCTGTTCCTCCAGTGCCCTGATTTCCATCTCAGCCTGCTCAACGCTGACCTCGACGAGACTTGCCTCGTACTCCAGCTCGGACTGCTGCTTTAACAGACGCGCAGGCTGCATCGGAATTCGGTCACGTATATATCTTTGAGGCTCGACAGTCTGTTCCAACAGGTAGGAACGGCTTCATGAGGCCGTCCGACACGACCTTCCATGTAGACCGTGGAGCACCCGCCTGTATTTGGAGCAGCTCGTCCTGGTATGGCATGACGCCTGCGCTACTTTGAGCGATTCGTATTTTGTCAGCGAAAACGGACATTCTGTAATACGTGTACCGACGGGTGAGGGTGGTGGGGTCGATAGAAATAATCGGCTCACAAAACCATTTTACACACGAGCAAACGCAGTCACGTGATGTTGTGGCGGCTGCACGAACCGACTGTCGCTGTACGTGGCCACCCGCCGGCTCATGGAGTTGGCAGGGCTCCACCGCGCGTCGAGGGGCCGCTTCGCATTTCCGTGTGGCGTCGTGAAGGCGGGGTTCTGCAGAGGTGGTGATGGGTAGTTGTAGACGTAACGAGGGACCTCGGTGAGGGGCAGTCTGCGGGGAGGACAACGGGACACGACGCGAGATTCCATTTTCGGGAGAGTATTCTCCTTGGGTTGGCGGTGCTCCGCATTGCCAAGCCTTGTCTTCACTGGCAGAGACCTTCTGAAGTTCCCGTCGGCGTAGGCAGTAGGGGGCTGCCGAGGTCCGTCTCGCGCAGGATAGGGAGGACGCGTGTCAACCATACGGTTCAACATTGTCATCGGCCCACCTGATCTGGAATCCATAGAATCTACTGGTCTCGAATCCCTAATCCTTGATCTCGAATCCATGACCTTTGTTTTCACCTGTCTCGAATCCATTGCCCTTGTGTCCATCTGTCTCGAATCCATGACCCTTGTATCCACTGGTCTCGAATCCATGACCCTTGTATCCACTGGTCTCGAATCCACTGGTCTCGAATCCACTGGTCTCGAATCCATGACCCTTGTATCCACTGGTCTCGAATCCATGACTGGTCTCGAATCCATGACCCTTTTATCCACTGGTCTCGAATCCATGACCCTTTTATCCACTGGTCTCGAATCCATTGCCCTTGCGTCCACCTGTCTCAAATCCATTGCCCTTGCGTCCACCTGTTTCGAATCCATTGCCCTTGTGTCCACCTGTCTAGAATCCATTGCCTTTGGATGTACTGGTCTAGAATCCTCCGTCCCAGAATCCAGTGTTCTTTGGTCCACAGCTCTGGAATCCGCTGTCCTCGAATCTAGTGAACGCATATCGAACCGTCTCGAGTCGAGTGTGTGGTAGTTTGCAGGGGGTGGTCGGGCGTCAGGCCGCGACTCAGCCACCGTGGACGCATCTCTAGGGGATTCCGGGTGGGCAAAATTCGACATGAATCGCGGTTCGACGCTTTCGGCGTTATCCAGAGCTTGAAACTCCTTATCCTCATGAAGGGCCACGAATTCCTCGATAGAATATGTTCTGCCATCGAAGTCTACGTCGAGGGTAGTGCCGTTCTTGTACATCTTTACTGGGGGGAGACGTCCAAAAAGATACACACCTCGTTTAACTCGTGTAAAAATTATCTTGTTAGTACGCTCGTTCGAGAAGGTGGCCACAAGTCCATCTACAGGATCCCCAGGCACAGGGGAGTATTCAGTGTGGCCGAATATGGGCAGCACCTTCACCTCGGACGTCTTCGAGGCCTTACGCCGAGGTTCTCGCGATCGGACGGACTCGTACTTATGACGATTGAAGCTCTCGACTTTAGATGATTTCGCGTCTGAATTCAATACAGTGCTAGCGAAGTAGTCGTAGTCCTTGGGATCGTTCGCAAAGCACTTTCTTATTGAGGGGGACAGCAGACTCTTCAGCCTGGCATTCTCGCTCTCCACAGCTGCCATCTCAGATTCCTTGGCCTGTAGCCGCTCCTTCAGCTCCGCCACTTGTTCCGTGAGGTGGCGCGACGCGGTTGTCAGTGCTAGAAAGTTCTTCTCGTCCCGACACAGGGTGTGGATTTGAGTCTGTAGAAGGTCACGCATAGTCTCAACGTCGGCAGCTCGCCGCCGGACAGCTTCTTCACGCGCCAAAACTCCCTCGTATTTTGTCTCGTTCTCCTCCTTCTCCTTACGGAGCACCACGACTTCCGACTGCAGAAATCGGTTGGTGTTTTCAGCTGCCAGCGCCAATGTCTTGAGATCACACGCTTCCTTACGGTAGGCACTGGCCGCCGCGTGAAGCGCCGACACCTTGTCAGACTCATTGGCTAGGAGAAGGAGGTCGTTCTCCTCTCTTCGACGCTCCAATAATCTTTGAAGGCGATTCGCCAAAACTTGGTGCTGAAGTCGGCTAACTATCTGGTCCGTCATCTTCTGTCTGAGCTCGGCAATCATGGCCTTCTGCTGGTAGTGGCGGGTGTCGTCAATCAGGTGGACGTGCGTATCGTTTCGGAGCAGAGGTCTCGGCTGGCGTGACATAGAAGCTATTGATGTAAGCATGCGCGATTTCCGACATCGCCGTCGAGAGGAATCCTTCTCGATGCGTTCCAATCTAGAGGAAACATCTGACAGCATGTGCAGTACGGTGCCGTGAAGTGCTGGCTCCGACACAGGTTTGCAGGACTGCACACTGGAGTGCAGCTGGGCCAGGTGTCCTTGAAGTTGCGTTATTTCTGACCGGAGCTTGTCAACTTGAAGGTTGGAGCCCACGTCGGAGAAGATGCTGGGCCCCATCAGCGCGCTGCTGTTTAGGACGTCGAAGTTCCGAGGTTTGAAATCAGCTAAGGTTCCGGTCTTGGTCTCTACCTCGCTGGTCTTTTCGGTGCTGTTTTTGCTACTTTGCTGGCTGATAGCATCTTCTTGGCGCAGCACCAAGGTTAGGTTTCGGGTCTCCGGATCCACAACGAATCCTTCGGGCAGAG
>NW_027151405.1:0-6065 GCF_019968955.1 Porospora cf. gigantea A | reverse complement strand
TAACGTTGATGAGGACCTGAACAATTTGCTTCAGCAAATGACTCCTCTGAACGTACCTGACGACTATGAGCGCTTCCTAGAAGCTAAAACAACCACGTCGACTCCCAATCCACTGGAGCATCCCCCGGAGTCGCGAAAGGAGAGGGACCGCGCCAAGGCCAAGGTTGAGAAGGCCGCCGAGAACAAGAACGTGCTCAGCGCCACTTCTGGCGACGCAGAGGAGGTGGCAGTGGATGAAATGCCGCCAGAAACGGCTGCGCTTCCGGTGGTCGAGCAGACAGTCGCAGAGATAAATATGAAGGGGATAAAGAAAGGTGAGAAGGGTGCCGAACACTCATCTATCTTTCCCATGTCTAACATGCTCCAGCGGTGAAGTTTATCTTTTCCGTCCCGATGATTCTGTTCACGCTGATTTTGGCGTACTGCGACTGGGTCACCCTCACGTTCGCAGTCAACAAGTGTGCCAGTCTGGATCTCTTCGAGCAGGAAGCTGACCAGTTCCCCGCTCTGTTACCTGGAGAAGAGCTGGCGGAGTCGGCGGAGCTCGACAGCACTGTGTAGTGTGACTGTATGTGTGATGAGCTAAAACGGCTAATATGGACGCAGTACCTCTCGACATAGAGCAGGACCACTCGTTGAGGCCCGACTGTGTTTCCTCAATGTTCTCGTTCGCCATCTCGCAAATCCACAGGTTGATTCAAGCGTATATTGAGCCCATTGAGCCGCAGCAGCTGCGCCTTGATCGGCTGTATCGGGGACGTGTAGAGCTGCTGCACGTCCAGTTGAAGCAGGCGTTACTGGACGCTGTGGTTCTCCCCTTTTCACTGGGGTTCAAGTAAGATCAGTTCAACAATAACAATATCACCTACATCACGTTATCCCATCCACATTTCTTCAGCTACATCGGCAAGCTGAATGTACAGCTCTCCCTTTTCGGCAACCGGATTTCAGTTAGTGCTTCGCGGATTCTGTTGACTTTGCACGTCACCGACGTGAACGAATGGTCGGTGGATCGTCTGCTTGAAGCGCAGACTGGGGGCAAACGGGCTCGCCTCCGAGCCGCCGAGCAGGCAGCTCTGTTCACTGCCATCGAGGAGGGACTACTCCTGCGATTAATCGTTAAACTGGCGTCCACCGTAGAAGTAGACGTGGAAGACGTCCATATTCGGATTGAAGACGGGCTGTCACAGAAGGCAGCTTTGGGCCTTAAGATCCGGTCACTACGGGTGGAGGCTTGCGAGGCTAAAAACCTAAAGGTAAGCGATACGGACGAGAAGAAACTCATTCTCAAACGTGTGAATGTGGAAGGACTGGCCCTATACGTAGACGATCTCAAGGCAATAGACTTGGATTCGTCGTTTAACGAGTGGATCAGCTACCACTCGAGACACACGGTGTCTGGCCTGCGAGGGAACAAGTCAGTATCGGAGCTCTTGGTGGCGTCTGCTTCCACACCTTTACCTAACGACTATCGGGTTCAACGCGAAAAAGACGAGCGCCCCGAACCTCCCAAAGGGTTCTCGTGGATTACCAAGATGTTCGGCTGGAGTAAGCCGAAACCGCAGGAATCGTCTTCTGCCAATCCTGAAGACGACAGCTCCTCGGCTCCCCTGGCTGATGCTGCGAACGCCGTCAAAAACTTGAACGAGCTGCAAGCTTCCCACTTTCAAGAAGGAGCCGCCGGACGCGACCACTGCCTCTCTTGGGCGTGCGATGCGCGTTTCGAGTGGCGAGAGGCGTTGAAGCACCTCTGTGAGGAGCGGATCCAGGACCCAAGCGACGGCATCTGGAAGACCGTCGAAATGCTGACGGCGGAAATCGGCGAGTCCGAGATGGACTTACTCTACGACGGAATCCTGCGACGAGTGGTCCCATCGCCCGAGCCACACCTTCTGCTCCCGCTGCCCAGTTTACGCGTCCGACCGGAGAGCCTTTCAGCGTTCGTGGCGCTACTCGACAAGCTGAATGCTGGTTACCACCAGTATGTGATAAGGGACTTCTCTGTCTTTTGCGACATGGCGCTTAGTCTGGCGCCCTGTGTTGTCCATCCCGCCTCTGACAGCGACGAGCCCGAGGCTCCAATCGCCAAATGGAAGTCAATCCGCTTCGCGAAACGTACCTTGGAGACCACCCACCCAATGCTCCGCATGGAGGTGAGAATTCCTACCGTTAACCTGGTGCTCGCTCAGAATCAAATCGTTGTACTGATGAGAACGATGGGCGTTTTATCGGACTTCGGAGCTCTTCTGACTGCCGTTCAGCATGAATCCAAACCTCCGAAGGCGGCACTCGAGGGCGAATCTCTTTTCTATACGCGGTACTGGCCCATCAAGCTGCTGTATACAAGCGGACCCACGCCTCTTCTGGGTGAGCATGACCTCCTGCCCCTCACCGAGGATTCCTACATAACGCCACCGAAGGTGAGCATGTCACGGAGGCAACCCTCAATGACCACGGGCCAGTCCGTTCTGGAGATTATTCAGTGGCTGTCGTGGTTCGAGCGAGAACATTGTGAATCCACTATAAATGAGTTGAGACAAGTTGCTCTGAAGGAAATGAAACGACTCCCACTTGACTCCGTGGATGCCTCTTGCAAAAACCCCCGCAGCTCTCAATGCTGCCGCGTTCTGTTCCCCTCCAAAGACGTGGCTATGACACCAGACGACCCGGCGTCAACCCTGATGATGCTTCTCAGACATTTCGGGCTGGACGATCTGACAATTAAGGGCCTCTACACCCAAAAAGACTACACGGAACTCGTGGAGCTGGGTCTGAGCATGCTTGATGTCACCGCCACGATAGCGCTGCGGTCTGATAGCCCGGAGACGACTCACGATCTCGTCGTCAGTCTACAGGGTTTGTCCATGGGCCTCGTAGTAGCTGAGTCGGCCGCGACGGATATAAAGATTCAACTGGGGCCTGTGTCAGTGTATTCCTTTGCGGAGTTCTGGCCTCCCAGTAGTTGTATACTGGAACCTTTTTCAGGCCGTCAAGGGTCACGCTTCCAGTTCCTAGACAAGCAACATCGGCCACAGGCAGTGGAGTTGTTTCCCTCCGACACGCGAACTACTCACTGTCCAAAACCAACGGCGGTTGTAGTGAAGGCGCCGGCAGTGACTCCACTCGTTCTTCTGACCACGAACAGGCGCCACTACAACCGTTTAGGGGGGCCCTCCCCCAAGGGACGCCGCGCAAACCTATTTCGAAAGATGCTCAACATCCTGGGTCACTCGGACGTCCAGCAAGAGCAACTCCACCTCGCTATGGAGAAGTTTCGAGCTGCGATTCCCGCAGCGGATTTGCGAGTTCAGGTTGAAGGCTCCCCTGTGTGGAACAAACCCGACATGAGGCTCAATTGCGTCATTGAGGGGTCCGTGAATGTTATCCTACCACTGGAGGTAGTTTTCCGAGTTGTTAGGGACTGTGAAGGGTTGGTCGAAGCCGCCGCGGAGGGATGTAGTGCCGCGCGCTTGAAGCAGCTTGCAGTGAGCGCTGTGTCTGATCGCTATACAGAACCATGTGAGTCTGGAAACCCCCTCACCTCGGCCAACCCCGCATTTCTCCATGGACTTGCATGTTGCGATCAATAAGGAGACTGTGGTTTGTATCCCTGGTCCGGCAATCATGCGCCCCGATCCCGTCTACTGGACTGATTCCGTCCACCTGCCAGTGAATCCCCTACAGCGTTCTGGCTGGAAGCTAACAGTGCCATTCGTGCGTATCGCCTCAATTACGTCTCCCAGAATCGAGATGATCACTGCTACCGAGGAACTGAGCTCCATTGACCCGGCAACCCTGACGGACTCCCTCACTGTCGCGTAGGTTTCTCATTATTGATCCTCTTTCTCCTCATCCTTGCAGTTACATTTTCACCTCTGGATTGTGGTTTCATCTCGTTTTCAGTGTTGGAAGTATCACTCTGGAGTACACAGAGTCGTTGTGTGAGCCGCTTCGCTTGCAACTTGTGTCCTTCGGCGGCGTTTCTGCGGTATCCGCAGCTTTCCTGCTGTATTCTTGCGGCAAATCCGGGGAGTTCGCAACTACGTATCGGAATGCCGTTAAGGTGCTAGCCCGAGAGCTCCGATCCGCTTGTATAGCCGATGCCATTCGGGCCGTGGAGAACCCTCAAACTGGAGTTCCTGAAATCTTCCGCCTCTCGATGGACGGCCCGCTGGAGCTGCAGGGCTCGCCCATCATCAACGCGATTCGCTTGAAGCCCGTGGTCCTCGAGACCTCCCGTATACCCGGTGTGCTACCGGGTTTCCCAGCTCTCCACGTGGATGTCGATGTGGAGCTTGTGGACATCTCCATCACGGATGTGGACCTGCTTCTCTTGGCACATTTGGCAGACGAAGCCGGTCGGCTGAGCGGCGGCCTGGATGTCCTGCATGCCGCTCTCACGCGCCTCAACAACGCTTTCTCCGAAGTAGCTGCTGTACGGAAGGCTTCCGCCCTGTTCACAAGACTCCGGAAGGAGCGCAACCCAACTCCAAGGCATAAGGAGGCCTCGGAATCTCCGATGCACCGCTTGGTGCAGGGCAGCCACGACGTCCGGCTAATGGAGCAGACTCCCGGAGTATTGGTCGTCCATCGAGGAGACGGAGGCTTCGACGAGTACCTCTGGGAGTGTGATGTCGCTGCTTTGAGCTCTCTGTCTAACAGCCCCAGCCAGACCCCCCTCTGCTGTGGTGAGGAAGTTGAGTCAGAGAACAGGTTCTTGGACCTAACAGCCTGGCCTCGTCGAGAGGATATATGCAAGGTGACACACTCGCCGACTGAGGACTTCAGCACCATGGCACTACACTGTAATGTGCGATCGATACGACTGAATTTACAGCGTACTCCCTGCGTTGACAAGTCCTTCGCCTCGTTTTTAAAACATTCTCCGACCCGCTGGCCCTTCCTATCCGTGCACATCAACGAGGTTGTCTGTTCCTACTCCATGATGAGCGCTGGATCCTCACATCTCTCGGTGGCGTTGTGGCATCTCGAGGTCAGCGACCAATCTGGTATATCCCCTCCCTGGTTCAACTCGCTCTACTCCAGTCGACACAGCTCAGTGTTCCCTCACGAGTTGAGTTGGTGGGGCAACGAAAGTAGCAGCTTCTTTGACTTCGGTGAGGTTTCAGATTGGTCCGGCGCGGACTGTCCGCTATCTCACCGGGCTTTCGGTCAAGGGGTGGCTGGTCGCCGAGAATGGCCACACGTACTCATCAATTTGCATGGAGACCTCACGAGATGCTCACCTGTACGCGTCGCGGCCTCCGTTAGCACCATCCGCATTGGGATGCCCTTGGAACTTCTGGATGAGCTGGGTGATTGGGGAGTTCTGAGAATTCTGAGGGGTCTACCCGTCTTTGCAGCTCAGCCAACTCCCGCAGCGGTGTCGATGCAGGAGTTCGCCTACGAACGTCAGGCTGCCATGTTGTTCCTGTCCACGGGCGAAGCGATGACTCTGCTGTTTCCGCCGCCGGATCGTCTGGACGGCGAATCCGTGAACATCAGGCTAATTCTCCACGGAGTTGAAGTCTGCATCCCCACAGAACCGCTTATCACCCATACCTTTCGCAAGCAGAGCCCACAACGAGTGCGCTTCGGCGACGACTCCAACGTGGAGCCGACATCTCCTGGCATCGCGTCCTTGAAAGCGCTGGTTATGCGGTTCAAAGAAACCCGCGTAAACTTCCCTCGCACTCTCATCGTCGCCTTTGGCCTGCGAGTTGACGCCTCGCTGGTTCCTATCAGCCGCTGTGAGCCCCAACGCGACGTATCGCTCCCTTCCACGACCTCTACATTGCAAAGCCTCTCGAGTGAGCTCTCGGAATCGGTTGAACATGACGTTTCGAAGGGAAGCAGTGTTGACCCTCGGTACCGCTTCCTACTTGACGAGGGTGGAACCTATCAGTATGTGGATCAGTGCTTACTGAAACCTAATGCATTCGTCTCGGTTCTGGCGAACAAGAATTTCGACGTAAGCAAATTACTGTCTACCTCACTTTCCTAGTGACCCCGGGGGGGGGGGGGGGGGGGGGGGGGGGGGGGGGGGGGGGGGGGGGGGGGGGGGG